>NC_141038.1:25700000-26000000 GCF_052040795.2 Danio rerio
TGTATCTACTTGATTAGGATTTCTTTCAATGTCTCTATCAATGTCAATATCTCTTTTTGTTACGTTCATTGTGAAGTGTCATTGAGCTCTGGAAAGGCACAAAACAAATAAAAATTTATTATTATTATAATTAAGATGTGTATGAATTTTAAAAAAATGCGCATAAAAACATGTGCATAAAGGATAAACATTTTATTCGGTAAGAAAAGATACGCATAAACTATGATAGAAACCCTTTTTTTTAAAATCAAATAAATTCCAGAATGTGCATTAAAAAAAGTCATGTGATTTTGTTATGAGATCATGTGATGTAAAAATGTGTGAGAAAGTTTAAACCAGCAGGCTGAGCACACTGTAAAACATTTGAAATATCGTTTTGGTCATTCTAAAATACCTTAACCGTTTCAGTATTAGTGTTATTATTATTATTAAAAACCTCCACACTGTGAAGGGTGTCTGTGCTCCGTATCTGATGCCTTCATTGCCCATGAATTTAATTAGCATTTTTGGATGGAAAAATATCTACTGACCGTCATTATCAACTGTAAATTAAATGTAAAATTATGCTGTAGAAGGATTTTCCCGATTTGTAACCCCTTATCCCAAATGCTTGTTTCAGGGTACCAACAATAGCCTCTTTCACACAAATTCATAAAATTACAAAAATGAGTTTACTGATGAATTTGAAAATGTATTGTTCATACTGGCAACAGTGCAATTTAGTTTTTCTACAAAAAAGCACCATTTGTATTTGTAAACATAGTGGTTTCAGTTTTATTTAAAATTTTAGCATTCATGCAGCTTTTTTCACCAGAGACAAACTAAATATATAGTATTTCATTAAAAAAACTACAGTAGAAAAATGTGGTCGCTAATATCAAAAGGCAGAGGTACAATCTGGAGCTAAAAACAGTTGAGTTGTTATGAGTCCACAGAGGTCTGCTTGATAAACATAGTAATATATGGAGAAACATTAAGAACATCAAGTTTTTATATAAGAGATGTATATATACACCTTTGCATGTCGAGAGGTACATGTGAGTATGTGCAGCAGCTTGTGAGACCCTTTGTGGAATAAATGGCTACAGGTGTACCAAAATATCATAATTTTTGATGATAAGAAATAAAAAAAAACTGAAGAATTTGAAAAATAATACTGACAATAAACAATGGCCAAATCTAATTTCTTTTCATACAGTTCAACAGTGCTTTCACGCAAACTTATGGTTTTTCGTAAGCATTGTATTGATCATTTTTTTCCACAGTTGCCACTAAAGCTTGATTTATACTTCTGCGACAAGTGCACACATATGGTCCGATGCAGCCTTCGCGCTGTCGTATACTTATGTGCACCTTTCAGAGAGAGCATCAGGGCAGTTGGAGTGTGTGTTTAACAACTGCTGAGTCCCATCAAGGAGCTCCAGATGGAAACTTTCGTTTTGTGTTTACCTTATGATTAAAGTCGTTGAAAGACCGCTAGTTCCCGCTTCTGAATGAGCTAATTTTAGCTACTTTTACATAAAGGTAACATTTAGCAAAAAACAAAATACCTGCAAAGAAACTCAACACAGATAATAAGATAAACCTCACTGCTTACTAGCATTTCAAAAGTGTTACTGCAGATCAACACAAACAGCACGCAGAAGTATAAATGCACGACTACGTGGATCATGCCGATCACTCGATTCAGACGTATAAATTAACAACGAACATAGAAGTGTTTTCTGATTAACATGCAGCACCTAAATGTGTCTGGACAACAGATTCATTCATTTTCTTTACGGCTTAGTCCCTTTATTACACTGGGATTGCCACAACGGAATGAATCGGCAACTTAATCAGCACGTGTTATGCTGCAGATGCCCTTTCAGCCGCAACCCATCACTGGGAAACATCCATACACACTAATTCACACAATTTAGCTAGTTCAATTCACCTTTACCAAATGTCTTTGGACTTGTGGGGGAAACCAAAGCACCTGGATGAAACCTACGCGAACACAGGGAAAACATGCAAACTCCACACAGAAATGCCACAGACCCTATCGAGACTTGAACCAGTGACGTTCTTGTTGCGAGTAGATTGTGCTACCCACTGTGCCACCGTGACGCCAACAACAGATTCAATAGCTTTTACTTTCTTAAACGGCACAAAGCAAATGCGTCATTGGCATCAAACAGTTCTAATTGGCCTAGAATAGACGTCTAATATCGGAGCATTCTGAACTTGTGCTTATACTGACGTTTTTACTTCAAAATTCACAAACATTCGGGTTTCGACAAACTAAGGGTAATGTCACAAGAATGTGTTTACACACAATCTCTCTTAATGCCAATTTATAAGTAATTTTTGTCTGTATAAAAGGGGCTAATGGTATGTCAACAGCATGAAAGTGCAACATAGCTTCTGCTTTGCAATAAACCAAAACCTGTGATATCCCTTTCAAATAAAACATGGGGAAAACTTTGTAATTTTAAATTAACTATCACTGCCAATCCTATCCTGCCATACATATATGATCCAGAATAGAAAATTTAGCTAAAATGACTTCTATATCCTGAGTGAAGCATGTGGACTGGTGTGCTCTACCATGAGAGGCCATATTGTTCCATCTTAAATGACTTTAGCAGCTATGTCAGAATAAAACTTTACAATTCTTTTTTTTCCACATTGTCATTTTTGAGGAAATAAATTAATTTGATCTATTTTGGAATAAGGCTGTAACAAAAAAAGTGGAAAAAGTAAAGCGCTATCAATACTTTCCAGATGCTACATGCATACTTATGCAATTGGTCTATGATTTGCATGATTAACACCCCCTTCCCAACTCTAAATTCATTATCATAAAATAATCTGATCTAACAGGTTAAATGACGAAAACAGTGTCTTTAGTAAACGCCTATCAAATAAGTCTAACAAACAAAAAATCCTTCCTATTTTATAAAACACAAGGTGCTTCCTTTGTAAAAACACGTAGCAAAAGGTTTCATGAGACATTTTTAGTTGTTTGTTCCTCATTTATTAGATGCTAAATCATTCCTCCTGAAGCCAGTTCAATATAACTGTATTTCACCTTCCCTGGCTTCAAGAAAAACACTGCGCGTCTTATTAAAAGTGTGCCGTCTGATTGGTTTCCAGCGGCACCACTGAATATGCTGAGATCATCAATCTTCAACGCAGGACTGATTTGCATAAAATATACATTTATTCATTAGACAGATCAAGTCTCAGCCATAGAGGATGAACAGTACTTTGCATGTGGCACAGTTACACTGAAATAAAACTAGCCTATGAATATTACATTTGGGGAGGAGAAATTAGAAACAGATTTTAGAATAAAAATCCAATACCTGGTTTGATATTTGAATTACATTATCCCGTAAGAGCATGTATATTTTTTAAATATCACAAACTATCAAAACAAAGGTATTTACTATCTCACTATTGTTACAGTGACTATTAAGATAGATTTAAAAATCCATTATTCTTTTTAGAAAATCAGCTGGTATTACAGCGCAGTAGTTGACTTAAATTACACATGAATACCCCACATTTTGGCATATTAAGTAAAATAAGCAGAGAATATTGCATGTGTGTTACATCATTCTATAGTCTAAAGGTGTATATTTGAATTTTACAGTATGACATTGAAGTCTATATATTCATAAATAATTTAGAAAAAAGAATTCTTGATATAGCAGAGGTTCTATCATGCACTATTAGATTTTAGGAATGAATATAACGATTTATGTCAATCATGTCTTGTCACAACCCCATTAAATACTACAGATACATAGTTTCAACTGGAACAATCAACATATTATATCCAATTTAACCACTTTAGAATTATTATTGTTATAGTAATTTTGTTTAGGAATCTGATTGACAGAGAGTTGTGCAAAAATCTAGTGATAGCACTGTTCCCTTGTTCCTGCACTGTACTGTCCTTGTATTTTTTTCAAACAAGAATGTAGTTGTATATATCAAATATGTGGTTTAGCTATGAGGGCAGTGCCTATTTGAAAATGTGTTTCAATGATGATTTCGGAGATGGGACTTCCAGTGTGTCAGTGGCCATTTAGTGCTCTCTTACCCTGTCCAGAGTGTCCTTCTTATGGACAATAATACTGGAATCTGATGTATGTCTCTCTGGTAGATAAATGTAATATACTTTTTTGTGGCAAGGTGGCTCAGTGGTTAGCACTTTAGCCCAGTGGTTCCCAAAGTGGGGGTCGGGACCCCCCAGGGGGTCATGGAACAAGAAGAATGTGGTCGCTTATGATTTCCAAAAATCTAATTAATTTGATTAAAATAATAAAATTACCATATTTTATCCATAACCTACTGAAGAACAAAATAATAGTTAGCAGTTATCATGTTAATAATGTTAATGTTAATAATTAATAATGTTATCATGTGGTTATCATGTTAATAATGAACATTACAAAAATAATATGCTAATAAAAAGCCATCAACATTTTGATTTGTGTGCTACCCTTGGGGTGATTACGTTATATTAAAGACAGCAATAGCGTCAGATGCAAACACATTGATATTATGGCCCAAGATTAAAATTTCTGACACCTTTACAGTACTCAATAAAAAAAAAATACAGGCCACAACTGAACATGGAGGATGGTCTCCGATTGGCATTCTTCAAAATTAAACTGAACAAAATTAATGAACTTGGGCCTTTTGTTTGTGCCGTTGTATGCAAGGTTTATTTAGGTATGACCAACTCAAAGAAAATTGGGGGTCACAAGTAACTGGCATTGTTATTTTCGGGGTCGTGGGCTGAAAAGTTTGGGAACTCCTGCTCTAGTCTCACAACAAGAAAGTCGCTGGTTCGAGTGGAGTTTGCATGCTCTCCTCGTGTTTGTGTGGGTTTCCTCCGGGTGAAACCTTTTGCTTAGGTTTCCCCCACAGTCCGTAGACATGCGCTGTAGGTGAATTGAATAAATTGGCCGTAATGTATGAGGGTGTGTGTGAGTGAGAGTGAATGGGTGTTTAGCATTTTTGAATTAGAAAGAATTATGCTCATCTGTTAATTCACAGTTACTATGGTCAACTCTAGATTGGATCCATGGCTAAAGTAGTATTTCCTCAAACAGAAGAGTTAAGACACTCGATGGTATTTTTTTTTCTTTTCTTTTTTTTTGGTATTGAAACATGTCAAATTGTTGTACAGTATAAATGCTCACCTGTATTACTGAAATGCTGTATATCAGTACTGTTGGGATTTATTGTGAATATTCTTACAGCTGAATCACAGCAAAGCTAATATACAGCCATATCTCAGTGCAACGCATGTGATGATGCTCATATAATATTTTAATTTTATTATATAATACTAAAACATTATTATATAAGGTTTCCTTAACATATGTATCTTGACTAATGTGAATGACAACATCATTTATTTCTGTTCTTCCTTAGAGGGCAAATTAAAAATGCAAGCCTTGACCAAAGCCTGAACCTTGGCATCCCTCACTTTAAGCTTTCACTGATCCTCTTAACCAAGTTAACAGCTCATCATTCTAACGCCTACATGAGGCAGACAGACGACAGGATTGAATGCAGAGGCTGAGGGAAGAACGCCATATGACACTGCTATAGATGCTTAGTGATACCTCCTGCCATGATTTTTATCAAGGCAAATGCAAAGTAGCACATTAGATATATCAATTGGCAGTAATTTAGTTAAAAGTGATTATGTTTTTATATTGTATAGCTGTCCAACTCAATCCCCTTAAATGAATTATGTCTTGCTGAAGTTAACTGGTTATCAAACAATCCTGTTAGGATAATTTTTGAGTATTTCTCATCACAAAAATACTGTAATATAGATATATAATAAAGAAATCATACAGAAATATAAAGCAGTTATGTTAAATGGTAAGAAACCAAATAACCATATTTCAGTTATCACTGTTATCAAATGAAGCCTAGGCAGTACAACAGCTCCCCTCAACCCTACAACACACACACAACAATACCTCAGACATTTTTTTATCAAATAATTACAAACATACCTAGCAAACAAGTTTGTGTTTAATAGACATCTAATAGACCTTTAAAGGTAGACAGCTAGGCTAAAACGAGGCTAATCTTGGGCTGTCAGTGAAAATGTAATAATCGTCTAAGAATAGCCCAAAACTAGACGTCAAATAGACAGACTTTTTTGTGTAGTTATTCATTTTTGTTTTTTTTGATGACTAGTCTAGGTTTTGCCTATTATTAGACGTCTATTAGACTTTCATTTCACTCAGACATCTATTAGAAATTTTTTAAAATACAAAAAATGCTTGCTAAGTATATATGCCATGTGACAACATATAGTTTTGTGTCATGTCCTCATCATAATGAATTATAATATATTTTTAATTATTAAAATCATCTTGATGATACATTTAGTTAAATTTAGAGGTTTTAAATACTTTCTTTCATCAGGATTTTTAAATAAGTCAATTATTTTGCCTGAAAAAATAAATAAATAAATAAACAAATATATATATATATATATATATATATATATATATATTTATATATACTAATGACATTTTGTTTCTTCTGTAAACCATGGCACAAAAAAAAATATATATATGACCATAAGAATTTTTGCTCAGAAAAAAAAACATACATAAAATCATAAAAACGTAAATGTATTTATTTTAAAAATAAAACATAAAAATCTAATGTATAAAAAAGTAAAGCTATTAAACACTTTTTATTGCATCGTTTCTTGAAATCTCTTAATCTGTGACAGAACTCATTTCAACAACTACAATAACTGAAAACAAAAACACAAACAGGCAAGTGCTTTTATTCTAGAGTTAAATTTGCACATTTATTTCCCTAAAAAAATGAATAATGTCATTTAATTAGCTGCACTTTTAGCTTATCTAAACAAAACCAGTATAAACAGATACTTTAAAGCAAGAACATGCTATCTATAATAACCTACAATCAATATAATAAGCAACCTTGTTATAATAATGCATTGTTAGGCATGCATTCCTAATACTCATATTTTTTTTTCCAGTTCCATGCAAAATAATGAATAAATTCTAATAATCATCAAAAACATCTATCAATTTATTGACTTCACTAAAAGTCAGTGTGAGACTAATGCTTATAATTGAACATTTTACGAAAAAAAAAAAAAAAAGAATAATCAAGTGTCAGCAAATCAAAGTAATGGAAAAGCTGCTGAAAGTTTGAATCGTTCGCACACGGCAAATTGGAGCACAGGGACTTAAACGCCTACAAACGCACATGTGGATGGAACCGCAGCAATTTACAGGACACAAAAGCCTGCGGAGCGGCTCTAATGCTTGGGTTGCTCCGAGGCACAATGTGTCCACTGTATGAGGCTTATGTTTCACAGGACAGGCCCTGATATCTGATACTGGACTGCAAAACCACATTCTGTCCTACAACTGATACAGCAATCTTCAGAACAAGCAACAAATCTTCCTATGATAACAGAACAGCAGCTGCGTGGAGCCGGTGTGTGGTGTGGTCATGGAAGAAACGTATTTCTTTTGTATTATATATTTACATGACATTAAATTATCTGGAAGATTGTGATTTTATAAAAAAAAAAATGAGTGAGAGGTTTTATAGATTGTAAAAATGATCTCTTTAAATAGACAGTTTTCCGTATTTTGTGATTTGTATTTTTATTTTTATTATTTATGCTTTTGAATTGGATTATGAGACCTTGATCTTTTTTCAGACAACTTGTAACCTTCAAAGGTTGAAAAAACTTGTAATAGCTTAAAGTGATATATTGTCTGGGTTGGTGTGATATTTTATGCACTGTAAAACCCAACTGTCAACTTTATCAAATAAAATGAGTCTAATTAACTCAAAATTTACTGAAAGTTATTTATACTCTTTTGAAAAGAGTTTTGAACTCAGCATTGAAGGTAATGAGTTAAGTAAACCTCATTACTTCAACTTAAATGGAGTAAATTGACAGCACTTTTTTTTTTTTTTTTGCAATTGGTTTCCTGAGTTAGCGGTTTTCAAACAGCTTGAGTTACCTGAGTTAACTTTTTGGGTTTCACAGTGTGCTGGAAAAACCTTGTCTTATTAGCTGCCAGTACATTTATCTGTGTTTTACAGATTAGTTTATTTAAAAATTATTTCTTATACATTATATTATTTTAAACTACTAAAATGTCAATAAAAGCCACTTGTGTCAAACTAATGAGTTGAATTTTCAAAATCAAAAGTAGACAAAGCAGAGATCAAGGTCCCATCATGAAATTCACAACCATAAATAGATCGAAAACACAAAATATGGAAACTGTTAATTAGAGGGTTAGATTTTTGAAAAAGAAAAATAGAATAGACATGAACAATAGAAAATTGATTGCTACTGTTAAATCAAAATACAAACAGATTAGTCAAAACTATTAACCCTCCTTTTTCAAATATTCCCAAGTGATGTTTAACAGTGCAAGGACTTTTCAAAGTATTTAGTTTAATATTGTCTGTAAAAAGGTATTTATTTTCAATAGAAACAGTTTTTCTGCTTAAAATTGATATTATTAGCAACCTTTAATTCTTATTTTTTTATTTATTTGTTTTTTTTTTGACTGACTGAAGAACAAATCTCTTTTGTCTGATGAATTGTCTAATTAACCTGACTTACCTAGTTAATCTATTTAACTAATCATTTAAGTCACACTTTAAGCTGACGACTAGTATCTCGCAAACAACTAGAAACAATGTTATGTACTGTCATGTCAATAAAAAAATTACATTATGTTATTAAAACTATTGTTTTTTTTAAAAACATTGTTTATAAGAATAAATTTTTTATAGGAGATCAAATTGTAACCTTGGAATTATAAGGTTCTACCTGCATTCAGATAAATTTTTAAATATTGAGCTTCAAAGTTTTTGCATTCCATAGCAAACAAAATGTATGTAACATTTATTTTTTTTAAATAAAAAGTCTCGAAATGTAAACAACATAAAAAAAGCATCCCATAATGCAAACAAGTTGTCATTTAATATGTCAATAACTCAATTTTGACAAAAATTTCAGATAGAACCTTATAATTCTAAGGTGACAAATAACAAAGTATAGAACAAATACATTGCAAATTGACACACTGTAAAACCCAACAGTCAACTTTATCAAATTAAAGTTTTGACTCAGTGTTGAAGGTAATAAGTTAATTAAATACCTCATGAATTCAACCTAAATGGAGTAACTTCACAGTACTCATATAGATTAGTTTTTTAACTCAAATGGTTTGTAGCACTCGGTTTCCTTAAATGGCTTAAGTTGCCTTAACTTATTGGCTTTTACAGTAGTTGGTTTGAGTTCTCTTTATTTATTGGGGTTTACTGTGCTCAGATTGCTTTGTTTACTCAAATGGATTAAGTTAGTACTCATTAGGATTAGTTTTTTTTTAAATTAAGAGGTTTTTTGCAATTGGTTTCCTCAAATGGTTTGAGTTTCCTTAACTTTTAGATAATGTTTTGGTTTGTTTATTTTTAAGATGCTATGATCCTTGTATTTTAATTCTCTGAAAGCTTCGACGAAAGAGGGCAAAAGTTGTCCCCGTTTTAGACCCCTTGTTAGATCTTTGAAGCTTTTCGCACATTAAAAAAGCATTGATGTAATTGCATTTTGTTCTCACAGGCTCCGGAGACAAGCATCCTACAACAATGTAAGCCAAGTAGTTTACAGAGAAAAAATGTGTCAGCCTTCCTTCATATTCGACAGGCCCCTCTGTCTCCTAACCTTTCCTTTCTTCTTATGAGAGAGAGCAGCTTCGGGTCAAGCGATTAAACTGGGTATATTGTAATGGATACGTTTTCTCACAATTGAAGGCTGAGGTGGGAGATTAGCAGACAATTGATTTGTTGGGACGGGGGAAAACGGGCTATGCGAAAATGATAACCCACACAGGTCAAGAATCAACCTTAGCGTCCATAAACAGAGCTGCAATTAAAACTTCCGGCTAAAAACCACCTAAAAGAACAAACAGGCCTGTTAGTTTGATAGCAGTGCTAAAATTATCCATCAGGGTTCTTCTCACGGTCAAAAATCTGGGGAAAACATTTCTCTTGATGTTTGGCAGTGAAATTATTTAATAGAGAACAAGTTAAAAAAATAAATACAGTATATATTTGCATATCAATTTTACAAGAAAAAATAATTGTAACACTTTTATTTCATTCATAGATCAAACATTAATACATTCTTGTTTTTAAAAATCTATTTTATTTTATTTATTTTTTTATAACTGAATGAATGTTTGTAAAAAAAATACATTTACAAAATGTCTAAAAGAAAAAAAAAGTCAAATAATAAGAACTGAAATGTAAAAATCCCAGTGATTTCCATGATACATTTTATTGTTTCAGTTAATCTAAACAAAACCATAATAAAAAACTGTTTGGGAGAAAGAAAGGACAATGATGGCACAGTTATCTATTGTAAAAACTTAAAAAATATATCTTCAGATTTATATTAATTCCATTCATTTGCAAAGAAAAGTTTAGTAATAAATAAAAAATAAATATTTATATCAAAATGATTTACTTGTAGAAAGATTCCTCATATCACTGATTTCATTGTAAGTATAAAGTTGAACCTTTAAGCAAACAAAACTTGAATAAAATCCAAGTGCTGTTGTTTGATATAGAATTTGATATAAAGTATGCTAAGTGCTAATGTAAGCACATTTATTGCAACACTATAATTGAATTTGTTTTGTTGTGGAACCTGAACTTCAAACAAAACTTTAAGCTAATACTAAAGTATAATTTCCATAGCTACACTGTAGAACCCAACAGTTATCAAATGAAATAAGCGTAGTTAACTCACAATTTACTGAAAGTTAATTCTACTTATTTGGAAACAGTTTTGAACTCGATGTTGAAGGTAATGAGTCGATTAAATACCTCATTACTTCAACTTAAATGGAGTAAGTTCACAGTACTCATATAGATTATTTTTTAACCCCTTTGGTTTGTAGCAATTGGTTTCCTCAAACGGTTTGAGTTGCCTTAACTTATTGCTTTTTACAGTACTCAGTTGGTTTGAGTTTTCTTCATTTATTGGGTTTTACTGTGCTCAAATTGCTTCATTTACTAAAATGGATTAAGTTCATTCAACGTATCTCTAAGTATAAAATAAAGTAGTTGTATGTTTTCACAGTCACATTAACATGGAATCTAATACAATTTAATAACTGTAAGTTAATGACACAAAAAACTACTAGAGCTAAATTTTACGAGAAATACCTATTCATTTCACTCTGAGTTAGTAAGAAGCTAAATTTGCTTTAGCAAATTATAGTAATGGATATGCTGCTGAGAATTTGGTAGAAGAGGCTTTGTTTAAAATGATGTAAAATAAATGTTAAACATTAAATTCCATAATGCAATTTAATTAGATTTGGTTAATACTTTAATGTAAAAACATGCAGAAATGCTATTCTTTTCTACAAATACCTGATGTTTTAACCATGCATAATTTAAGTAGAGCATTTAAACATTTTAAATAACTTTAACAAGTTTGGCATTCGTTTATAATTTAGTCTAATATAGTTTAATAGTATTCAAAAAGGTAAATATCATTATAATCATAATATGACATGACATCACTAAGATAATAAATCTGTTTAAATAAATGATATGTAGAAGCAAGATAAACAACATAAACATAAGCATTACCAAATTAAAGTAATGGATGTAATACTGGAAGTTTTTGGAATTAATTACCTTATTTAATGTAATGTATGTTTCGTTTTATTGTAATTATATTTATTTTTATAATGAATTATTTTTTTTTCAGTTAATGTGAGGACAATTGCTGGTTAAAAAGAAGAAGAAGAAAAAAGATTTGTACAATTATTTCAATTTTTTTAACCACTAAGTTTCAATATGATACACTGTACATCCTCAGTAACATTAATAAGCATACATTATAATATAGTTATTCAAAATCATTCAAATCAATTAATATGTGAGAAAAACATATATCAGATGATAAGAAATATTTTATACAAAAAAATAAAAGAGTAAACAAAATGATATAAATAAATAAATAAATGTCAACAAAAAGTACCATGATTCTGATATTTTGGAACAAGAAATCACTGTATTTAATACTCTGTACTTTAAGTTCTCATATTTGTCCCGTTGAGAACTAAAATATATGATGTAAAGACATAATTAGCTGTAGTATCAGGAATTGAGTCTCCTGTAATCAGGAGTCAGGACATTTTAATAATCCCACGTATAAACATTAAATACATCATCTTACAGGAGTCACAAACATATGGTAATTAACTTTTACTACGCTGATAAATCAGTCCTGCATTAACATATTGCTAGAGAGGAATCATTTGCTTGATTGAAAACAGCTTTTAAAGACTACTGAAAGAAACCGCTGTGCATTTAAACACTTATTGGACTCTCTCACACACGCACACATACAGTACACAGAAGATGGATTCCTCAAATCCATTCACTCCTCATTAAAGCTTATTTCTTCTAACGGTTTAAAAATCTACCTCTTGATCTTGTTTGCAAACTCACATTCACATGTAAGCATGTTTAAAAAAATGTATACAGTGCCTTTAATTCCAACACCCTTGATAAACATGAGCAAAGAATGTATTGATTAACTTTTTGATATTTTTTTAAAAGAAAAAAAAGATGCTTGTGCTTACTTTTAGAAGAGAGTGTAAGCATTTTTCCCCTGAAAACCTTTAGTTACGTTGATGTAGGTTATGTTGTAGTTTTAGAGACTTTCTGAGCCCAAGAATTAGCTAACTACTGTACATTTCTTCAGCTGTAATTCATAGAGATTTTTGGGGCATTCAAATGATCCTCCTAACAGCATGTCTGGACAAGATAATTGATAACACTACAAATTGATTGGAAATTCTTTATTCACAATTCATTATAATTCAATTTATTAATTGTTTTCCTAATGGAAACAACCATTTTCATGGATTTTGCTTGTTTTCTTAAAGGGACAGATCAGTCAAAATTGAAAATTCTGTAACCGTTGTTTAAAAAAGAAGTTATTTTGGAAGAAAGCTGGAAACCTATAGTCAATAACTTTTATAGTATTTATTTTGTACCCTACTATGAAAGTCACTGTTTACTGTTTTTTAGCTAATATCTTTTCTTGTCTTCAACAGAAAAATGAAACGCATAAAGGCTTGGAACCACTTGAGGGTGAGTAAATATTAATTTTTGTGTAAACTATCCCTTTAAAGCAAAGGTCTCAAACTCAATTTCTGGAGGGCCACAACTCTGCACAGTTTACCTCCAACTCACTCCTGCATAATAGTCTCTAGTAGTCTTGTAAACCTTGATTAGTTGATCAGCTGTGTTTGATTAGGGTTGGAGCAAAACTGAGACCTACTGTACGGTTTAAAGCAACTTCTCATTTTGAAAAAGCTCAACAACACTTGTTGCAAATCAAAGCTCTGTTCTTTGGTCTTGACCATTGTGATAAAAGATTAAGGTTGGCTCATATAAACTCATAGTAAAGGCAGCGTAATATTTTCACTGCTAGAGGGAACACATAGGTGCATTTTGATGATCCCATGACTAAGTGTGGAATCAGGGGAGTTGTCAACTTCATTACATCATATAGGACTCCAGCAGAAATCATATATTTAGATAATGAAGCAGAGTATAGCTAAAAACAAGACTTATGAATCTGTTGCTGATTCAGCACAAAAGGACATTTTATAAGGTCATAGTCCGCTTCCACTTCTTCTGGTCATGATAACTTGAGGTAAAAGCAATGCTGTGTTTTTATACTACACTTACTTGAATCCAATTTTTGATACTTATAAATGTATGCAAATTGTCATTGGGGTGTGTTACCTTTTCAAAAGGTACACATTTGTACTTGAAGGGTCAAATGAACACTGAACACTGAGCTTTTTAGGTAACAATATGTACCCATGAGGTATTAAAATGGACCTTTGGTAAAAATATGTACCTTTTCAAATGGTACCACCCCAGTGACAGCCTCACATCTTTATTTCTGAGACTATAAATACATTTTAAGATTCTGTTATAATGCTGTTCTGTGCAGTCTAATTAAACACACAACACATTAGAGCATATTAGATGTCTCCATGTTTTCCATAAAACCAAATGGGGAATCATAGTGTGATGCTATTAGCATTGAAACCCCATACATGGCCCATATTACAAGTAAAAATATCATATTTCTCTGGATTTCAAAATTCTTCAAAACATTTAGAATATTATAAGTAAACAAATCAGCAAAACATAACACAGTTCTAGTGTTTATAGTGTTTTTGTGCCTTTAATACCTTTTTGAAGATGAAGATCATGGTTTCTTGTTCTTATTCAAAAATCTTGATCTTAGTGTTAATACTATAAAAAATATATATTTTGCTCACACAAATTCATAGGGGTTCATATAAATGTGGCACAGAAATTTAACAAATGTATTTGTTTGCAATTGCTTTTTTTCTCAATAAATGGAGGTTTTTGACAGTATTTTGAGCAAAAGATCAAAATACGTTTTTTTTTTTTACAGCCTTCTTTTCCCAAAAGGACACACTTGGTAAATATGAGCGCTGAACAAAAGCAAATGCAACAATATAAACATAAAAAACTTAATAAAAAGTCTAAAAGAAAAGAGATAATAAAAAGCAAAGCACTGAAATAAAATGTTTTAAAAAAAATTGCTTGGAATGATCAAATTCTTAAAGTTAATGATTGAAATTGAAAAAGTTTGATTTTATTTTTATATCTATAAATATATCTGTGGTGTCCCCAAAGAAGTAAAAGGTTTATATCTGCATGACTTCTCCCCCTTCTCGTTCATGAAGAACAGCACTGAAGCTGGGATGATCAGGGTGTGTTCTTGCTCAGATAAATGCATTACATCACCAAGGCCAGGGCAATGAGGAGAAATTAGCCGGGTGAAATATGAGAGGAGAGAGCGACTCACATCTTGGTTAACCTCTCTTAATTAACATCACTCGGCTCAGGAGTCCTCATTAAAGATGTGCCAAAGATTTATCAGACCTTATTTGCCTAATAGGGACCTGAATGAGGAGGTCTAGGCCCCAGCTTAGGTCACAAAGGTTAAAGTAAAAAGGTCCACGGCAATGAAATGCCAAAATATAATCTGTCTCTCGAAGTGGAGAACACACAGAAATACTGCTTATGCGAAGGACTACAAAATCAGTTTCCCCCTATAATTTCATTGCTGTATTCCATTCAGCAAAAGTGAAAAGTGAAAGAAAATCATTTTCAATCAAGAAATTAACCAGTTGGACTGATTTATTACTTCGTTTTAGACCTAATATGTCATTTAACATTCCAACTCGACCCCATCAAGATTCGTTGATGAGCTTTTGAAGTCTGACTTCATATTTTATTAAACACATACAGCATTTATTTTATTTCTGTTAAATCATTTCTTATCTAATACTGTCTTATATTAAAAAAAATCAATAAATCAATCAATCAAAAACAAGTAATAACAGAAATAATTAATTAAAAACTATTTTGAAACGATTAAAATAATAAAAATATATACATATTTACAAAATATTAAATAAATATAATAAATACATAATATAATAAATATAAATACAAAATATGATATTCGACTATACAACATGAGTAATACGTTTTATGTATTTACATATTTTAATCTTTGTCAACATTAACATTAAAAATAGTTAATAATCATACACCTGGTCTTTGTTAATTCGTGTTAGCTCAGTTTTATTACACAATATCTGCCAATTTATTAATGTAGAAATGAGCTACTGTTGATTAATTACTTTAACTATAAATATCTTCATATCCCAAAGTGTTTATTCATACATCAAGAGTAAACCTCTTGCAAATAAAACTGTACAGTAAAAGAGAGGTTTACATTAGATAGCGGTGAAGGGACAGATTTTTGAGCAGGTCCAGGGAGGGCTGTGAATATTTATGAAGGTCAGAGATGAATTGTTTATCATTGACTCAAAGGTAAATGTCCTGCCATTCCAAGGACTTTCAGCCGGCTCCTCTCACTGTCACTATGCCATGTGTCCATGTGTGTGTGTGTGTGCGTTTGTGTGTGTGTTGGTGTGCGTTTAACAGCTTGAGCAGGCAGCCGGACGGTTTCCTGTGTTTGTGCATGAGCGTTGTCGGCCCCCTCTCCTTCTCCTGCGATGCTATTATTCTGTCAGGAGCTCCAGTGTTTTCCTGAGGAAAGGAAGTTATTTCATTTCCAGCTTTTGTCTGGGCCTGAATGCGAGCGGCGCTCTTTCAGCAATATTCGCTCGTTTCAACTCCCTTCTCCATCCGAACAAAAATATACACCCCCTGTCTTGGTCCAATAACTCACGTTGGGCCCAGAAAAATAGCCACTTCCTCAATTGGTTTAATTTCCCTCACCAGATTCTGGACGGCCGTTTCTCCTGGCCTCAGCGGATCCTTATCTCGCGTTTTCCATCAGGACTACAAGACTAGTGGAATCACCCGAAAGAGAGAAAGAGGCCCGGATGGGAGCGTCCCAGTCTGCTTAGCACAGGCCAAAAGGAAGCCTGAAGCAGCACAATAAACTACGGATTGATATTCGCTTATGTGGTGAAGCGCATGTTCTCTTTCAAGTAACCTTCACACTCAAAAAAAAAAAAAAAAAAAAAAAGATGGAGCAGTGCCGATTAAAAGGAAACACTTCTGTACTTTTGAGATACTAAAAGGTCCATCTTAAGTACAGATATGTATCTTTAAAGTGAAAGTATAGCAATAATCAACATTTTTTGGATTATTTCAATTGTTCCAAAGATGTTTGAGTTTCATTCTTCTGTTGTATACAAAGGAAGATATTTCAAAGAATCAGGGATGGGCAATATTCATGATACAAGTACAAATACATATTTTAAATAGTAATTTAAATAGCATTTTGTAATTTGTATTTTTATAGGGCTTATGAAAACGGGTTAATATTTTGTATCAAAATAGTGTCTTTATTTTTGTTGTTTTAAAATACTATAAAATATTTCATCTACATTAAATCTACAAATCAACATCAAGACATTTCTTTCTGTGTAAATATGCTTTTTCCATTTACAATAAAGAACAAAAATACTTTAACAATCCAAAATATCTATTTTTTTGCTAAACATTTCACAACACTTTTCACAAAATTGTTACCGAAACACATTCTCTCATGTACAATGTAAAACTTCTTTGCTCCAATTTTCAAACGACACCTTTGTAATCACCTTTGTAATCACTTAAAGTAAAGTTTAAAGTTTAATTTTAAAATAAAAATAGAATTATGCAAAAGTATTGTAATGAGATATGCACAATGCTTGATTAGTACAATACTAAAATGTCTGCATGAACACTTTGCATATGCAGGACTTTTGCCAGCTCACGAGCGTATTGGAAACCAAATGCCAAAAGGTGAGGATATCAATAATTAACATGTATTTATCAAAAAATGCTTACTAAATGTTTATTAAAAATGCCTTAAATGTTTAATTGAAATAGTTTACAATACTTATAGTTTTAGCAGTTGTTTTGTATTGTATAACTTAATATTTAATGCTTATGAGTTTCTGTAAAAATATGCTTTAAGCTTCATGTTTTAATATGGAAATTATTCATAATATCAATTTGCCTTTCCAGTAATATTTATTTTCACAAATATTGTAATAAAGAAAGAGTTGTTAAACACTTTTCTACCTATTTATGAGAACAATTGTGTACCTTCATTTCAATTGTACCTTAAAAGATACAGAACAGTAACATAAGAGGCCTTTTCTGTACTATTTAAGGTACAACTTTTACAAAGGTACAAAACTATTCCTTAAGGAACATTATTTGTACCACCATGAAAAAGAAATGTCATGCTCCCTTGAAAAAGTATTTTGTAGTGCTTTTAAAATACAAAATACTCTATTTTATTTTGATACACGTTGTGACTGCTGTTTTTTGTCAAGTATTTTGATACACTTAAAATTAACGTATTTGGTATTTTAGTTTATAATGCATTTAAATTTATTTTCGCCCAACCCTGCGAAGAATGTTGTAAACTGGTGCCCAATTACTTTCATAATATTTCCCCTTCTATAGGTGTCAGTGATTAATGGTTTCTAAAAATCTTATATCATATTTGAAACTACTTAAGGGTGACACAGTGAATATAATTATTATTATTTATTTTTGTTTTTGTGGTGAACTTTCACTTTAAGGTAGAACTCACTCGCTGTTTGTTTTACCAATTTTACAATTTATATATATATATATATATATATATATATATATATATATATATATATATATATATATATATATATATATATATATATATATATATACCAGTAAATAAGAACCTCTACAGTTTTTTAATCTGTGTTAGTCTTATCAATATGATCAAAAATGGCTCAATGAATATAATAAGTAATGTGCTGAAACGTGTCCGCACTTGCCGACCCCAGGGGTTTAATATGGGCCATATTGTTTGAAAAGTCTTCCTTTTTTGTACATTTTAAAGAGGCTGGGTTGTTTTAACCCAATGTTACCTTAAATATAAACAACCCCAACATAGGATTCACTTATAAATTTTATTTATATGAAATTTTCAACTGAAGTGTTGGGTTTGTAAGTACAGTGCACAGAATATATAAGTACACCCCTCACAAATCTATCTTTTAAATTCATATTTTTAACAGGAAGCTATACAACATTATATTTGTACACACACATTTGAATAGTTGATACTGAAGGCAAATCTGGAGCTTATCTAAAAAAATTACTTACGATAACGATCCAAAAACTAGTACATCTAAATTTATACGTTCCAGAAATATAAAAAATGTAAATGTTAAAAATAGGAAAAATCAAAAGAAGCAAAAAAAATAAATAAATAATAATAATAAATAAAAAAATTGTTGGAATATTTTGCAATGTTTTGCTTGAATTCAATTGTATCATCTTTCAGTTTCTAAATATGTTAGGTGACTAAAATATTATATAATTGAATATATGTTTAATAAATCTGTTTTATGTAAATGCACAAAAATGCACAATTGCCTATGTTCACAAAAAAAGGATAAAAATATTCATTTTCAAAATGGGGTGCACTTAATTATGCTGAGCAATGTATTTGGTCCAGCACAGAAAAGAAAAAAAATCACACTTTCACATGCATTTTTTGAGTATTAAGCCAAATGTCTTTGATTTAGCTGTTGAGTGATGTGTGCTTTGGGGATGGGGTTACATTGGACTCTTATTTAGAATGGCTCATTATATAACCAGCACTTGACCCATTTCATGCAGCTCTGTATTTTGAGCCATTTGACCACGTCCCGAATTCACAAATCATCCCTCCGTCTATCTGCCACCCTGCCAGCTCCTCCTACTGTACAGTATATGGCAAATCAAAACAGCCCTTTGTGAAGACAAGAATTGCTTGGGTCACGGGAAGTTACATCTAATCCTTTACTACACTGTTTATAGAGAGTTTGCACAATATTTATAGAATTTATTACAATGGTAGAATATTTATCTTTTCATATTTATTTATTTTCACAAGAACTGTTTCAAAATGAAAGTCCTGCCTTTTTGAAGCTAAGCATGGTGGGCTAACGTCTAATTTCAAATGTCAATCTCTAAAGAAAAAATGTATTGTTAAATTCCCAAAATTATATTTTTGTTCCTCACCACATCGTAAATCATGATTTGATCAAAAAGTATATATTATTTTATCCTGTTGAAATAAGTTAACAAGGTTTTTAGTTTGTTTAAAGTTATGCAAGATTCAATCAGATGTTCAAGTCAGTTTTGTGTAATAAATAGTCCACTTGGATGCAACAACAAATTATTATTATTATTTTTTTTTTTTACAGCAGCACTAAATAGCACACGTCCCTTAAATAATCATAATGGGCCCTATTATACACCCGGCACAATAAGGCATAAGACGTGTTTGGGACAATTTGTTGCTATTTTCAGACCAGCGCAATTTTCATGTTTTGCACCATAATGTTTAAATAGCAAATCCATTTGCGCTACTTTGTAGGTGTTGGGTGTGCAGGTCAATAGAGGAGATGTGTTAAGGTGCATTGCTGGTGCATTTCTATTTTGAGGAACTGTTGACTAAGTAAAAGCTGGTCTAAAGTTAAGTTGGGCTTTTTTCAGTTTATTCATGACAATTTTCATTTGTATAATGCAATTATTACTAGCAGTATTATTTATTATATGCATATTTATATTTGTTTTAATAAAAGCAAGTCAAGATTTGTCCATCTGTCAGGTTTTGGAGACATATCACTATATAGGGCATAAGAATGTGTGTTTGGATATAGTTTTTACCAGACAACATTATTATTAATTATGTATTAATTTGATGGAAATTACAACTGAATTAAGAAATAGTTTTGAAACAAATCTTTACGCTTAAACAAAATTAAATATGGTATAATGGATGTCTTCAATGGAATGCGTACAACATTGTTTCCTCATCCAGAAAAGTAAAGGAGTAAAGTAAAGAGTAAAAGTAAAGTAAAGAGAAAGTAAAGAGGCCGAATGGAAGAGGCTCATTATTTATCCTTGTGTTGTAGATGGTCTATTTAACTGTTTTCTTGCTAGTGAATCATTCACTTTCCCCACTTACAAAGTCTGCCATGTAGCAATAGCAAATGCACCATGGCGCAACAAAATTGACTCTTAAATGGAATGGGAGATGAGACTCTAATTGGTTTAATCCACGTTATGCTCAAAACACAACTCATTAAGAGAATAAGCACAACCCTGTTTGACCATGCGCCAATGCGCAAATCATATTTTTCTTCCTTAACATAGCAAAAGTGGATTTGCACATACTAATGCTTTTGCGCCATACACTTTAGAATTTGCACCTAGATCATTAAAATAGATCTCAATAACTTTTGTGTTCTTCTACTTTTGATATGAAACTAGATGTTTCACACCCTGTCAATATTTTTCATGAAATTCATACAATAAATAATATTTTTAGTCTTTGATTTGTCATGTCAGATCACTGCATATGCATCAATTCAAATAGCATTCTGACATTAATTCCTCATTACTACAAGTTACAGCAAAAAAATAAACACGGTGAACATCTTACATCTCATGTAATTACTCTATTAGTGTTTTAACTGCAGGAAGCCATCAATAAAACTTGTAAACAAAACACATGTGGCATTACATTTACCTCAGGCAAGTCATTCACTGTCCATTTAGTGTGGATTTAGATTTGGCTGTTTTTACTTTAATTAGATTTTTTTTAAATGTTAAAACAAAACTGTGAATAAATAGTTTTTGTACTTTATCTAGTTATCTTGTAATAGTTAGATGGGTCAATATTTGCTTGTATCAGCTCTATATGGCTTATCAGAAATAAGTCATTAGCACTTAGCTCAGCAAACCACTTTTGGAACAACAGCCTGATGTTAATGTGAAAAATACAAATCTGAAGGTCACATTCGCTCCAAAACTCCTCACAGATACTGGCAGCGCTGTGGCAAAATGTCAAGGCAGTTATCCATTAAAAAAACGCACAGATTTAAATCAAACTAACATGGATTATTTTGTGTTCCTGAATGAATGACGAAGAAGTACAGCTAAACCTATATCGAATTATGCTAGCCTCAGAATAGTGTCCTTAATAACACTTAAGGTCTGACCAAAGTGAGTGGAAATAAACCAGCCGGCAGTTTCTTTCCCTTCCGTAATCCCCGGCTCTCAGCTCCTGTCCACCTATTTGCACAATATATGACCTGTCTTGCTATGGAGGGGAGCAGACACATTAAGAGCAATGAAGCTAATGATATCAGAGCACTCTGCAGAGCACATCAGTGCACAGGGATGACAAACCTGTCAAGTGGCATAATCTAAGAGGCAATCGTAACATCCTCAGAAAACCATAGAACTGCGCCCCCTTCCTTCCTCCCCCTTTACCCACAATCCCCTAATAATGGAGCATCCATAAATTCCGGGTCTACCGCGAGACAGCAGGTTCACACGTAATAGCCAATGGCATGGTGGGATGATAAATACAGGGGAAAATGGTTGTCAGGCTGGGAGCCCAGGACCTTGTTACAGAGTCTTAATTTTCGCCCATGCCCAGGCACCCTTTATCACCAGCTTGTTGCGAGGTGATGTCTTTTTTATTCTCTCTGTGATGGAGTTTGGGTGTCATCTGATGTCCTTTCAGTGGAGCCCAATATGCTGCTCTGCGAAGGCCCTGAGTCTCGGCAGATTTATAGCTGGGTGTTGGAGGGGTTGCTTGAAAGCTTGTGTTAAGGTCCTGTTTACATTGATATTGAGATGTGTTTTGTCAATCCAGCATAAGAGGATGATGCTAAATACAGGTGTAAACAGAGTGCAAAATGATGTAAGCTTGTCCATTTTCAAACTCATTCACATTTTATTTTGATGGTCCTTTTGTTGAATTTAAGTTACATTGAATCTACATGCCAATAACTTCACATTATTAAAAGTAGACTGTTGGGGTTGGGGTTAGTGTTAGTGTAAGTTGTGCTTGTGTATAAGTTTCTTATAGTCAGTTAAATGTCTGTTGAAGGAGCAGTATCAACAGATAATAAGCAGACAGTCTACTAATACTCAAATGGACCATCAAAAAAAAGTGTAACCTCAAACTCTTCCAGTAAAAGTCTAAAATATATTGAAAGATGGCTTTCGTTGTGTAAATGCCATGGTATACTTCAAACCAAATCAACAAACTGAAAATATGTAATTTCAAACTAAACCTGCCAAAAAGTTTATTTCTAGTACTTTTTTGGCAGTTTGTCCAACTTTTAAGGGAGTTTGTTTTGGTTTGTTGATTACACAGTCAGCGGGTGTGTTCTTGGAACTCCACCTTCTTTGATGTGTTCATTTGTATCTCATATCCACGGAGGTCAGACAAGAGACAACATCCAAATCAACAACACCATGTTGGTAACAAAAATAAACAGGGGGGTCGAGTAGCAGAGCTAAAAAAATATACAAAATGTAAAAATGTGGCACACCACTGTGGCACATTTGGCTGTTTGTTGGATGTTTACAGCCCCATCATTGTGCCCTCTATGAGTGTGAAACAGTTACAGTATAACCCTGCCTACTGCAGCGTAGAGGTGTTGAAAGTTTCTAAAACAGTACATCATAACACAGACTTTTAGAACTTCCCTTTGCCCTCAAACGAATAATGAAAAATAACTCTTTTAAAGTATACTAGGGC
This sequence comes from Danio rerio, assembly GCF_052040795.2. Classification (NCBI taxonomy): domain Eukaryota; kingdom Metazoa; phylum Chordata; class Actinopteri; order Cypriniformes; family Danionidae; genus Danio; species Danio rerio. The sequence continues at coordinate 25,723,258 of NC_141038.1, forward strand.
ATTAATTGCTCAAATATTTTAACAAAGAAAGACAAAATAAAAGAAAGGTCTTAACTATATATGACTACACTGGGAAACAAAATATACATTTTAATCAATTTTATCACTTACAAATTGCCAATGCATTCTTGAACTTTTCATTGAATAGCTGAAAACAAATGTTTTTTATTGATTATTATTATTTTTGTGAATTTGATTAGCAGTATCATGCAAAACTGTAAAAATGTCAAAATCTTCCAAATGCATAAGCGTAAGCACATTGACTTGATTTGGTGTAAAATATCCTCATAAAAAGTTATTTGAAGGCCATAACCATTACATTTACTATTTTGGTAGTTGGTTTAGGAAGATAAATATTTTCTGTTCACCTCCCATAATATATATTTATATTACTAGCTAACTTTATTAATTTATTTATTAACTTTGTTGACAGTCCATAGATTAATTCATATTTTGTGTTGGTAAGAGAGAGAGAGAGTGAGAAGCATTTTTTTTCTTCTTTTTTTGATAAAGGTCAGTGCATTTACTGTACTAGAGGATTTTGTCTTAAATTGCTTTTATCCACAATGTAATTTTTAATCTTCATAAAAATGGGATTATCTGGATGAATGCTTCTCATGATCTAATATTGTTTTGATGCTCCAAAAAGCCTTTTTGGTTTTGACCCATATACATTTTAAAGCAGGTTTTCAAACATCAAAATAATAAAACTGTTAAACAGCTTTGTTTAATGTTTACCTTTTTTCCTTTTTTTTTTTTTTGCACATTAGAATGTGTAAAATATAATACAATATAGCTTAATTGCTTATTTTGTTACATAAACCCTATACTACAATAACTCAAACTACAACTCTTTTCTAGAACACAAACCAAGTGTATGTATGTATGTAGTATGTATGTATGTATGTATGTATGTTCAGTGCTCTGCATATATGAGTACACCCTTACAAATCTATGTTTTAAATTCATATTTTAATTAGGAAGTTAAACAATATTATATTTGTGCATATGCATTAGACTAGTCAGTACTGAAGCTAAATCTGAAGCTTGAAAACTAGAACACCCAAATGTATTTGTTATAAAAAAATATGAAATACAAATTTAAAAAAGAAGAAAAATCAGGAGAAACAAAACAAAATTGAAAAAAAAAATGTTGAAATTATGTAGGTTGTAATTTTTTTTTGCAATATTTTGCTTGAAATCATTGTATTATCTTTCAAATTCTAAATATGTTTGGCAACTAAAATATTATTTTGATAAATATGTCTGTTTATTAAATCAGTTTTGTTTAAATGCACCAAAATACATGAATAAAAATATTCATTTTTAAAATGGGGTGTACTCAATTATGCTGAGCACTGTATGTAAGTAGGTAGGTATACAGTGAAAAAGGGTAAAGTTTTTTTACAAAACCACACTTTAGCCAAACTAGTCATTTCTATTTTATATTACAGGATTTAATATTTTTCTGGAAAATTGGTTCTAAAAATATTCCTGCGTTGAGTGATTGCCATGACATGGCGCATGTCTTGCGCGTTGTCGTGCATTTATACTTCTGCGAGCTGTTTGTGTTGCTCTGCAATAACTCTTCTGAAACGCTAGCTGGCAGTGAGGTTATTATGTTCACCTGTGTTGAGATTCTTCTCTGGTGTTTTGTTTTTCTGAATGCTACCTTAATGTAGAAGTAGTTCAAATGGGAACCGGGGGACCTGCAACAACCTTAATCATGAGGTAAACACAAAACTTAACTTTCTATCTCGAAAGTTTCTTCATGCGACTCGACACTTGCAAACACTCACTCCAACTGGGTAAAGTCTAGATCAGATACATGGTCAGCCGGTAGTGCGATATGCACATCAATGTAGCACCTTCTGTTTTATGACACTGTATAAAAATAATTCATATTTTTACAGTACTGTGACGGCTGGGTTTAGAGTTGGGGGTAGGCATTAAAAAATACAAATTATTTGGTAATTTAATAGATAACATAAATAATACTCAATACAACTCCTGTTTTTACATTACTGTGACGGTTGGGCCGTTTATGGTTGGGGTGGGGAAAGACGTAAAAAAAAAACAATAAATGGGAAATGTAATAAATTATATAAATAATTCTCGTTAACTTCCGGCCGCAACCATATCGGATCTACCAACAACCCTCCAATGGGTTCGCGCGGCTCTCAGTCCCACCCACACTCATCAGTTCTACAAAGCTGACCAATCACAGAAATTTCGTTATATTTTTTGAGAGGTGCGCATCAGCGACAAACATGACAAGGGCTATGCGTCCACGTGCAAGCTGTGCCGGAGCATACGCGTGCGCTTGACGCAGAAGTATAAATCAGCCTTAACTTGAGATAACAAAAAGCATTTTAACATTAAATTAGCTACACTATATATATATCTGATCGCACCACAAAACAACATCATTTACACATCATCAAGAAATGTCTGGGGTGATACAGAATAAAGCATTTTATTATTAAACTGCATTTTATCATAAAACTGCACAACACTAGAGTACCAGCTCAGCAGTTTATTACACATTTGAAAATCCACTTTTGCACTACTTTGCAATTAAACAAAATTAAGAAAACCAAATTAGACAAAAATAAGAGAGCAAAAATGTATCATGTTTGCTGTATAGTAACCTGACTTCAACATCTGAAAGAACAGTGACAAGAAGAGAGAGGAGCAAAAAGCCGAGTCTGGAGCAGTGGGAAGGTTATCATGTCACCAGGTGTCAGGACTCGAGCCCATAAAGCGTATTACACCAGACCTCAGAGAAAGACGGAGAGCGGGGAGGGAAAGAAGGGCTAGAGAAAACTGCTATTGACCTTTGTGGAAGAAAGCTGACATCATAAAGTGCAGTCTGCTGGCGACCAAATGGGAATGCCATCGCAGATTAAGGACTTTTTAAATTATGCATTTGGTTCAGACTCCCAGGGCGAGGCGGGTGTATGAGAGATGGAGCTGTGAGGATATAATGCATTTAGTGGCAGTCGGCTAAAGTAGGAGATACTCTAGAGAGTGGCTAACTAACTGGGCTTTGCACAGGGAGGGAGAGTTAAGTGAGGTTGGTCATCAATAATAGTGTGTTAAACTATATGGGGTGTTTCACTAATTAATACTAAACTGTCAAATTATGGTGAAGCAGTGATTTAACAACAGCGAGAGGTGCTGTGTGTGTATGTGTGTGTGTGTGTATGTGTGTGTGTGTGTGTGTGTGTGTGTGTGTGTGTGTGTCAGTGTGGCTTTTTTCAGTGTATCAAAGGAAGCATGGCTTTCTTCAAGATGAATGCTGAACTAAACTAATTAAGCTCCCAGCATGAGCGCCACACACCTTCCTGCTGTTTGTATTGTGTTGCAGTCTTAGATTTAAATATTAAACATAATATTTCTTTATAAAGTGGATATTAGGATCAGGATCATTCAATGACCTAATTTTGTAAAGCTACTGTAATTTTTTTTATGCTTTCTTGTTTTCTTTTTCACAACAGGAAAGATTTTTTTTTTTTATAAACCCTCTGATGAATGGTAAATGAGATAATTTGGCTGAATGCTGATCTCTGCTTGAAATTTTTAGCAAACACTTTAGAATAAACAATAAAGTAAATAAATGGCAAATATAAGTCTTGAAGAAGAGATCAATATCCTGAGTAAAAATTAAAGAAGGATCAATAACAAACATTAAGGTAACTCTTTGCAATATTGTTTTAGATTAACTAACATGAACAAATAATAAAATAATAAAATACTAGCCTTTGCTCAAGTACAATTTTTCCATGTATTAAATAAATAAAACTGCCACTTTTTAAAATTCAAAATGGCATAAATATAAACATAAAAAACATACAGGCTAATTTACATAATTTACTATCATGATATAAGTCATAATCGGAAATAATTTTTAATAACATAAAACATATGATAATTCACTCTGATATCACTCTGCTATGCAGGTGAAATAATAGAATACATTCACTGTGTTTAATCGTGTGCATGTATGTATGATATACTTAATGCAACATGCACTGTAATGTGTTTTATTTTCATAGTTAATTGTGAAATAAACATAGCAAAATGTCTGTTAAGAGTGACATTTTCACTGGAGGAAACAGCTGTGATGATAAGGGGAGCAATGAGGAAACAGTAGATGGGGAAACCCGATTGCTCCTCCATGACCCATTGGGGCACAAGTTATACAAGTGTTTTTATACCAAAGAACTGCAAATATGCAGATATTACAACAATCTATCGATGAACACACAATTTGCAACAAATTAGGATGCAAGTTAAAAAAACACCTTTGGTATACAGTTAAAGGGGATGCAACTACATGTAAATTAGGGAAGTTTAATCAACAAAACAAGTGAGAATATGGAGGCTATACACAATTATTAATCCTCAGAAGTCATAGTACCCAAACAGCTTGTGGAAAAAACTAGGCATATGGAGTAAACTACACCACTGACTTACAGTGCATTGACTAATGCTAACAAGTCAAGTCTTTTGACTTGTTTTAAAGTAAGGTGTTTGGACAGAAATATGTGTAGCTATAATGTGTCCACAGGCATCCTTGAGTGATATAAACAGAAAAAGTCTATCTTTGTTTTAATTTTCTGAAGTTAAAACTAGGTTCCAAATCTTTCCCATTTTGAGGCCCACTGCAACATGATGTATATAATAATACCCACAAGACAGGACTTGCACAAAGCAACTCGGATTAAAAGATCTGATCAGCTCTCTTCGATCAGCAGCACCTCAAGAATGAGTTTTAGTGCATGTTTGTAATAAAGACAGTAAAATCACTTCATAATTCATTACCACAGCCACATAATGGCAATACAATTATAAAAGAAAAGGCTTTAATCCTGGTTTGTGGACTTAAATCAGGTTTTTTTTTTTTTTTACATTATCAGTGGATTTTAACGTGTATCCTATCACATTTGACATGCAAAAACAGTGCAAAGCTAAATGTGTGTGTTTAGAACATTGTGTGTGACACATAGTTGCAGAAAGGCTTGAATTAACTCCACAACAAATACATCAAATAACCATTGGGAAAAGTTCTTACTGTGGTAAGGGAGATCTGCTTAATTATTGTCTGTCATCATGCTGCTTACAGTATGCGTGAGACACTGTAGGAGAAGGCTACACCCATCAGAACGATCTCTATGGCTCTGACAGGCACGTGGGAATGGTGGGCAAGGAGAACCAGCTTATTTTAAGACTCATTAAAGGCACAGGTTACAAAAAATCAGCTACATTGTCATAATAGCTCAAATTTCCAATATAGAGAAAGGTGTAATAAATAATCTGGTGGGTATTTTGAGCTGAAACTTTGCAGACACATTCTGGAGACACAAATCTTGAAAAAGGGGTCAAATAGGTGCTCTTTAATAATGCATTAGTAAATGCTTAACTAATAACTATTATTATTAGTTTATTTTAGTTAACAAGAATTAAATATTGTAAAGTGTGAGCAACATTACATAATCATTAATAGAGTATTAGTTTATTCACATTCCAATAATATATACTATTATTATATTATGTTGTTATATAATCAGTAAAGTAAGTTTTAATGACCTACATGTATGATCATATTGTTTTCCAAATGCTGTTTCTTAATGCTTCAATGATAACAAAAGATAATATAAAATATTATTTCATTTTACTAAGTTAAAACAGTGATGTAAATCATTGTTTAGGATTTAAGATATGGCACAATTTATGTTTTCGGAAGTATAATTCATAATTTGTTACATTGAAATTATATAAATTTTCTCCTATCCATGTATGTGTTTGTGAGAGAGAGAGGTAAAGATCGGGTCAGCAGGGAGGGTATAAAGGCTGCTCATATGGGTTGTTGACCTTGAGAGTAAGGGGTGAATTTGGGAAGAGGTTAACTGTTACCATAAAGAAAATGAAATCCACAGTGTGCAGTAATTCATTGCCTTCCTTTTGCAAGCACTGGTGTTTCAGGGTGCTGATGGCCGTGGGATCATCTGGGAGTCACTATGCTGTGCTTCCGGAGGATATGAGAGGGATATGAGGTTCAAATCTGACTAAATCGTGGCTGAGTTCCCAATCACTTAAAAGTAAACATACAGTACAGCTGCCCTTGATGAATACATTTACTAATCAGACACTTTATAGTTATTAAAATTTATAGTTGTATTTAAAGTTATTTTTAAACAACATCATACAGTTGTAACAGAGGCCAGCTAGTGAAGTGCTGTGCAGGTAAACCTCACTCCTCTGACCTCTAAAGGTGCTATAGTAACAGACGCTAGAGGCCGTGGTCTTTAGCCTCCTTGTAGGAGCAACCTACTTCCATGCGGAAGGCCGTCGGTTTGATCCCAACTCAGAGCGGGTAGGGTGGTGTAGGGCGGGGTTACATAATACATGTAAAAACCTTTAAACAGCCATATAATGCCAGACTGATTGAAAAGGTGAATCTTCTAAAATAATATTTTCATTGCTTTTTGGTGCTTTGACGAACTGAATGATGATGGAGCTTACTTAATAGATCTTTAAGGTCTTCAGAATTTAGAGGTGATGGACTACACGTCTCAAATGTCTTTTTGGAATTGATTCAGGTCATTACCATGTTCTTCTTGTGTTTCTTGGCATTTTTTCAGAACTTGGTTCATTGTTCTTGTAATGTTGTTGCAGGGCAATGAAATTTGTGAGCCATTAGTTTTTCCAGCTTTTCTGGATCCAGAAACTTCATGGCCCTCACTTACAGCTTCAATGTTGATTTACTGGGTTAATTCCACAAGTTTTAAATATTCCATTCAGGCCAATCTAAAAAATGCGACTGACAGTTATGGATGATCTTACTTGGAACTCCAAGCTAGAGCTCACTGAAGATGGGAAGAATTTTAAGATGTTGGTCCTCAATCTTATCTTCAATGACTGTGGCTGCTGCAAACTTAAGGCTGATTTATACTTCTGCGTCAAACGGCGGCGTATGCTACGGCGCTGACGCATAGCCCTTCGGCGTGGCTGTCGGCGTCACTGACGTGCACCTCTCAAAAAATGTAACTACACGTCGCAGCAATGCGTAGCGCAAGCTCTGTGATTGGTCGGCTTGGTAGCGCTGATGAGTTTGGGTGGGACCGAGAGCCGCGCGAGCGGCGCTAGCCCAATGGAGCGATTGTTTACAAGTGTGGAGTCCCATGAAGGAGCTCCGGATGGAAAGTTTTGTTTTGTGTTTACCTCATAGTTAAAATTGTTGCACGTCCGCCGGTTCCTGCCTCAAAATGAGCGAGTTTGAGCCACTTGTACATCCAGGAAGTGTTAAGGAAAAGCAAACAGCAGTGAAGAAACTCGACACAGAGGAACATTTACACCTCACTGCCAACTAGCGTTTCGGAAGTGTTAATGCAGACCAACAGAGACAGCGCGCAGAAGTGTAAATGCACAGCTACGGGCGTTGCATGCGCCGTGGGTTACGCCGGTCACTTGACGCAGAAGTATAAACCAGGCTTTAGTGTGCTAAGCTCAGTGATATTCAAAGGGTACTTACTCCTGATGTAGTTTATTGCTGATTTATCATCTGGGTTTACTGACCTTTCACACTCTAACTCAAGCTGCTTCACTTGGATCCAGGTTTCTATCTCTTGTAACTACAAAAAAGTTTATTCCAATCTCATCATCGTATTGTTGGTCTTTGGGAGTGCTCTACGAAATCTGCTATTCTCTAGACTGTTGTTCCATAGACCTCCTCATCCTTTTTTTATCCTCATTATTACTTTTGCTCCATTTGAGTCCTGCAGACATGTGCCAGATGTATTTTAGCCACCTCCTTGCTTCTCTATTTCTTCATGTATTTACCTCGTTTTAATTAGCATCTAGGTGTGTATCTGGGTTCCATTGACACTTCCACATTGGCATTGGATTGTGTAGGTTTCTCTTTTCTTCATCCCTCAATGTTTCAGTAGCATAGTAGTAGGAATACATACTGTAATATCCTTGCACTAATCAACAATCCAAACTAATTCTATTTTTGTAGTTTTGATCAATGTGGCCATGTCTGGTGTCTGTAATAGACATGCCAAGTACTTACATATTAGTATTAGACTCTGATGTACTGAGCCTATTAGTTTCACACAATGACTGACCTGATGATTGACCCTTCTCACCCTGCAGGATGCAGCATGCCATGTACATTGTTCAAATTGTTGGAAAGCAGTCAGTATCTGCTGTGACCACTATTCCTCACACAGTGCAACACATCTCCTCCACATAGAGTTAATCAGGTTGTTGATTGCAGCCTGTGGAATGTTGATCTAATGGCTGTGTGAAGTTGCTAGATAATGTCAGGAACTTGAACATGCTGTTGTATACTCTGATCCAGAGCATCCCAAATATGCTCAATGAGTCACTTGTCCAATGAGTATGCTGGTCATGCAAGAATTAGGAGGTTTTCAGCGTCAGGTTTACAGAACCTTACAACATGGGGTGATGACTGTGGATGAATGCCACAACAATGGGCCTCGGGATCTCATCATGAGTGCACACAAACTGCCATTAATAGCATACAGTTGTGCATGTTGTCAATAACATACACCTGCCCATACCTTAATCTAAGCCACCTGAACCACTCAAATCACAATGTTGACTTCAGCAAACCATTACTCACATGACACCATACACTCTGTCAACTGCACTGTACAGTGAAACCAAGGATTCATCCATGAAGAGAACACCTCTCCAAAATGCCAAACACCATCAAATGTGAACATTTACCCACTCAATTCAGTTATGAAGACAAACTGCAGTCAGGTCGAGACCCTGGGTGAGGACAACAATCATCTTCCTTGAGGCAGTTTCTGACAGTTTGTTTAGAAATGTTTTAGTTATGCAAACGGATCATTGAGCAGCTGTCTGGGTGGCTGGTCTCAGATGATCTTGGAAGTGAAGATGCTGGATGGTCCTGGGTTGATGTGGTTACACGTGGTCTGCCGTTGTGAGGCTGGTTGGATGCACTACCACATTCTCACACTTGCAGACAGTTTATTGTAGAGAAATGAACATTCAATTCACGAGCAACAGCTCTGGTGGACATTTCTGCAGTCAGCATGCCAATTGCAATTGTACTTACAACATTTATGGCATTGTTTTGTTTGATAGAATGCACATTTTAAAGTGGGCTTTAATAGACCCTTTTCACACTTTTGCGTTCCTGAAGTCATCAAATTCATTAATGGCTGCTGCAGAGGTGCATGTGTTTTCGCACTACCTCAAAGACCTTTAAGTTTGGAAATGTCGACAGATTTTTAGAAATTAATTCATTGTCCTTTACATCAAAGCTTGAGAAAGATCTTTTTTTTTTTGAGGGTTATCTGTACGAACACAAAGAGAAGATGCTACAATTTTTTATTATTGCAATGGCTATCCGTAAGCTAACTCCTTTGGTTTTCATGGTCCAGTGTATTTCATGGTATACCAGTTAACATTGGGATGTAAACATACAGGCTCAGACTCAAAGTGTCCACTTTCGCTCCTCTTCAGTTAACATGTACAGAAGCTGGTTGGGAAACAATACAGCAGCACCCATGTAAACATCTTGTTCATCCAACTTTGACAACTTCCGCTTTGCAAAAAGGTCCATTGTGGCCAACCTAAGGCACACCTATGCAATAACCATGCTCTTCAGCATCTTGATCAGCATCTTGATTTGTGAGGTGGATGGGTTATCTTAGCAAAGGAAAAGTTTAAGAGATTATTTAAGAGAAATAGAACTTTTGTGTATGTAGAAATTTTTTTTTTACATCTTTAAATTCAGCTCATGAATAATGTGAGGGAAAACAAGTGTTTTTTGTTGAGTGTATTATCATTTGTTGTTGTTGTTTACTACTAGCACTACTACTCTGTAGGTTTAAAAAGCTTTTTAGAATTTAAACAGTAAACATTTGACCTGAAATCTTCATTACTAAATAGAACATAATTGCAACAATATTTTGTTCTTAGGAAAACTAGCAGTTTGGGACAATGACTGAATATCTACAGTCTGTCTCCTCTTCACAACACACTGACTGTGTTTAAAGCCATATTCCCCTCTGTCAATGAAAAAGGGAAGTTTTGCAAACATTAGCAACTTGGATGTTCAACACATGTCTGACCTTTCCAAATGCCATAAAAAAGTATAGATTCCAGTAGAAACGGGAAAGGGAAAAGAATAAAAGCTCACAAAAAAATACAGAAAAAAGAGAAGGAAAACGTGATAATATGATATCTCTGACTTCTGGGGGTGTCTGCCGTTTCAGAGGGATTTCTAAAGGTCACCATGAGGGGGAAAAGTATATTCCTCTGATGAAAGTGGCCTGGAATTTATAAGATCCCCAGGATCCAGTCACAAAAAAAATGAAGAAGAAAGAAAAACTTCACATCTAAATGATCCCTTCCATGTACGATCAATACCATGAAAGGTAAAATGTGCAGTGGTAATTTAAAGGGAATCTGAACATCATCTGATGTCCTCTATTCCGTACTCTCTAAACCACCTGCATTCCTCCTCACAAACACTTTTAGCAACACAGATGAAATTGTAGAATGAATATCTTTCATTTAAAGCTATATTTTCAAGACATTTAGTCGAAATGAATAATTTCTGGGGTGATGTGCACCCTGGGGATGAATAGAAAAGGAATGAATGGGCTATTAAGGGAATATAGAAATCCCTTAATTCATACTTAAGGAAAAGGTGGATTTTCTGTAAACAAAGAGCAGGTTAAGAGGAGACCAGGAGCTGTTAGGATTAATTTATTGACTGTAACTCCATGCTATTCTCTATTCATAACCCACAGTCCTAATTAAAGTTGTGAATAATAATCCATAATCGTCGGTCCTTCATCTTAGTTTAAACAAAGGTGCAATAACGATTTTTAAATTAGGATGTAAAACAATTTGCAAATGTCCCCAATGTGCCTTAAATTCAATGAATGGTTGAGAACAATACGGCTAGCATTACCAGAGGAAATGTTTCCTTGTCTCATTTTCTCTTTGCAAATAAGGTTATAATTTATATAAAAAAAAGTTTAATGTGGGAGTATAATAATAATATTTTTATTATTGTTATTATTACTATTAATAAAATGTCCAAAATTGTATGTAATTATCGTAAATATTGGAGATTTTATCAATAATAATAATAATAATAATAGTAATAATAATAATAATAATATTTCCCAGAGATGGGTTGTGGCTGTAAGGGCATCCGCTGCATAAAACGTGCTGGATAAGTTGGCGGTACATTCTGCTGTGGCGACGCCAGATTAATAAAGGGACTAAGCCGAAAAGAAAATGAAAGAATGAATAATAATAATAATAATAACTGTAATACTAATTTTTGTTATTATTATTTTTGCGCAAATATTGAAGGCTTTAAACTCATGTTTTGTTTGTGTTTGCCTGATGCTATAGTGTCATTATGGGACTACAATGCAGCAATGGCGCTGTAAGCTGTGGATTTTCCATTTCTCAGACCGCTTCAGTGCGCACGACAAGGGTTGCCTGATATTTAATGTGTTTTTTATTTGGGAAGATGAAAGGGCTGTGGGATTTCTCACACGCCTGTGGGTTGTCAGTGCTAATAGAAAAGATTGGTGAATTGGTCGCAATCCGGGAGCAGAGTCGTTTTGTTAATCCTGCTCCTCGGTGCTGTGCTGAGACTGCTTGTATTTACATATGCAGAGGATCCCGCTGTTTCGAGAGCTCCATTCAGCAGACAGCGCAATTAATCATCCCCAAATCCTCCTGCCGTGCAACAGACGACCCCGGCCCGACGTGCTGCCACAGAGAGAGAGTGCAGGTGTGAATCAAGTTGCTCGAAAAACTCCTCCCAAGTCAGTGCTTGCTTTCTTTTTTTCATGATTTCTTATCTCTCCTTTTACTCGTCTTCCAACAAAAGTTCAATCTGCGAATGACCTCTGCTAGCATTCACCTTGAAATGTAGTCATGCTCGGCTCTGGCAGACAGCACCGCTGATGCACTTTTAGGGTCTTTATTGCATGCTATTTTCATGCCAGCAACAGAATTACCAAGCTAGTGTACTGTACATGGCTGCATTATTGTTTTTTTATTAATGCATGGACTATTAAGCATACTAAAAGACTTCTTACAGTAATTCAGCACACAAGAAGTGATAAAAGTATACCAATTGAGGGGTAGATATTTGTGGAAACTGAGAAATTTTGTTCCTAAGGACTTCAGTGTAAAATAAAATAAAATAAAATAAAATAAAATCAGGCGACCTGATGGCGCAGTGGGTAGCTCTGTCGTCTCACAGCAAGAAGGTCGCTGGTTCAGGCCTCGGCTAGGTCAGTTGCCATTTCTGTGTGGAGTTTGCATGTTCTACCCTTGTTTGCGTGGGTCTTCTTCAGGTGCTCTGGTTTCCCCCACAGTCTAAAGACACGCGGTACAGGTGAATTGGGTAAGCTATTGTTGTTCATGTGTGAATGAGTGTGTAAGGTTGTTTCCCAATGATGGGTGGCATTTGGAAGGGCATCTGCTGCGTAAAACATATGCTGGATAAGTTGGCGGTTCATTCCTCTGTGGCAACCCCAGATTAATAAAGGGACTAATCCAAAGAAAATGAATAAAATAAAATAAAATAATAATAAAAATAAAATAAATAAATAAAATAAATGAAAACAAAATACAATTTAATTAAATTTAATAAAATAATAGATAAATAAATCTAAATAAATGAAATAAAATTAAAAATAGCTAAATAAAATAAAATAAAATTATAAATAAAATAAAATTATAAAATAAAAATATGGCCATTTTAACCCTACATATGAGACAATTTAGGATAAATCATTCATTAGAGTGAATCACTCTTTGCGAAAGAGAAACGTTTAGGAAGAACTGATTTAATAAAACAAATCATCCTTTCTAATGCTGTATTTGTAATGGAGAACTGTTTAGGATGAACCAGTTTATTACAATGAATAACACTATATGATTCGACATGAATGACTAGAGCAAGGTGGACATTGAATGTTGCATAAAGAGAGAATGAGAATCATTTATGATGACATGATTCCCTAAAATGATTCGCACATTCTAATGCTACTGAACTGATTCACTGGAATAAACAACATTGCTACAAATTAATTTTAATTTGTCCTTTAAGATTAGGACAAATTAATTCACTAGAATAAAACACAATTATACACTTCTACATGAAAAAACAAAACAAACAATAAAATAAGTCCATAAATGGAAGGTCCATATTACCTGCACTAAATTACAAGATACAAAATTAATAATTTTATATTAATAAAAAAAACATTTGAAGTCAAATATATGACTGAATCAAACATATATACAGGCCTATAGCCAGCTTGGTGAAACGAGTGGTTATTTTTTCTCAAAAACTGGACCTTTTTGCAGCTATTTGCCTCATTTTCCATTTAAGTATGAGACTTAAATACTGCATTTTAGTGACATTTTAAGCAAACTTTTTAGCTGAATTAGCTTGTAGGATGCTTATAAAAACACAATTTTTGATGTACCAAAAATATTTTCTTTATAAAGATTTATAATACAACATTTAAATAAATACAATTTTTTAACATACACATTTAAAAAAAAAAAAAGAAAAAGAAATCTAAGCTCATTCAACTTTCCTCACAAGGGTCACAATTTGGCTATTTAAATAAAATAATTATGAAAACACAATAATAATAATAATAATAATAATAATAATAATAACCACAATAATAATACTAATAATATAGAGCTTAATGATTTTATAGCTTTTCTTGTAAAAAAAGAAAGTATTTGAAAATTCCAGAATAACAACAATAGCCAAAATAGTACTTAAATTAATTTTATTATGGTCCGCTTTTGGTGCTTCATGGTCATTTTTTTTTCAAGAAAAAGGTCCAATATCTGGAATAAAAGTGACTTGTAAAATGTTTTCTCAATTAAAAAACAATACAGTAGCGAAAGTCAGATTGTAAAATGAAAATGTTTGTTAGCATTGGCCAAAACCGATTAGCTGAAGTCCCACCGAAGGAAAAATAAGTTTATGTATAGGACACATTCTGGACCTTTGTCAGTGAGGGGTGGGTCTTCTGAACCACCCGAACGCCTCTGGCTATGGGCCAGATATATATTTATTAAAGTATTACGTAGATATGTGTTCGTCCAGCTTTGCATGAACTCGTAACCTTTAAACTTAAACATTAGCCTTCTAGTGGTCTGCTAAATCTATATCCTTTGTTACTTTAGCTTCAACATAATGAGGCCGGGGCCAAACCATTAAAAGTAGTCAGCTCTAAAATTTCATTCACACCAATAAATCATCAAACGATTATTATCCTTCCATACATAAATATAGAATTTTTCTTCGAAATCTCTCAGAACAATTTGATAACTAGTTAATAACTCTGCACGAGATTAAAAAGAAGCAAGACAATATTCATTTACTGCAGCACTTTTCCACGATTGTCTCCAATCCAAACAGAGGTTTAGAATTCTTCTGACAAGTCGACCGCGGCCAGCGCTCAAATCTTTATGTTTATTCAGGTCCTCTCGTGTTATTGAACCCTCTAATTCACCTCTTAACTAAAAAGCTGATCCTCATCAACAATAGAAACAAACCCGCTTTCTCCAGCATCCAGACAAGAACCCTGAGGCTTGTTCAGCATGAGGAACGTCTGAAGAAAACAACCAGAGGAAGGAGAACAGAGCTGGGAGAAGAAACCCCCGATGGACTCTACAGCGTCTGATGTTTTTGCCGCTAAACTTCCTCCTGGTTCTTTCCCCCGCTGAGCCCTTGTGTCCAAACACACTTTAGGGCCAGCATGGGTAATTAATACACCTAATCACGTCCCTGCGCTGCTGCTATTGTGATGGCCTGACCACAGAACCAGCATCGTATTTATTTTTCCACACTTTCCTGCTCTCTCCCACACTCAGCTATTTCGGATTCCAGCTGTTATGTTTTTCCTCTCCTTCGGCAATCAATAATTACTTTGATATTTGTGTAGAAGCCGTTGCGTAATCG
Source organism: Danio rerio (assembly GCF_052040795.2). Taxonomy (NCBI): domain Eukaryota; kingdom Metazoa; phylum Chordata; class Actinopteri; order Cypriniformes; family Danionidae; genus Danio; species Danio rerio. Next base: position 25,738,292 of record NC_141038.1, read on the forward strand.
ATACGGGGGTCAAGGAAAGTAAATTGCAGTCCCTTGCCTAATGATTTTGTTTTGCTTGGCTTGATGAGAAAGATGTTTATTATCTGATTATAGGGCAGCTTTATGTGTGTCAACTTTTAGCCTCGGCATATATCAGGGGAGGCATTTCACTGCCCACTTCATATCATTACACACACCCGATTGTGACATGTAGGAAGGTAGGATGTGAAATTCACACCTCAACGCTTGGTGAATTGTCTTCCAGCTGTCGTTGAGTGAAATTGTCCACCTACATTTATAAAAATAGAACTTTCAATGCGATAAAATAACAATTTTTGGTGTTTAACAAAGAAAGTGTCAGTGAATCATTTTTAATAGAACAATTTTTTCACACTATATTGTAAAAAAGGTGGGTGGTGTATCACGCCAAATGCATATGGTCACGAGACGCAACAAAATCAATCAGTATCCACAACCAATCAGAAGAGTGTAGACGGGATCTATCAACAAATGCACTGCAAATGCTTAAAAATACATACTGAGTTACTAAAATTATTTTCTTACTATTTATTATTAGATATGGGATATGTTTATTTTTCATAATTTAATTGTTCTGGTTTACTCTATTTTTGTGGTAAATTGATCATTGTAACTATAACATATATATTACAATTGTGTCCAAACATACATTCAGCTCGGTCACACTTTATTCTGATGGTCCATTTGTTTAATTAAAGTTACATTGCATCTGCATGCCAACTAATTCTCGTTAGATTATAAGTAGACGGTTAGGTTGGGGTTAGGGTTAAGGTTAGTGTGAGTTGACATGTCCTTGCAAAGTTTCTTATAGTCAGTTAAATGTCTGTTGAAGGACTGTTAAGTGTCAGTATCAAAAGATATTAAGCAGACAGTCTACTAATACTCACATGGACCATCAAAATAAAGTGTTACCTTCAGCTCTTTTAATATCCATTACAGCACATAACTGTTTTTAAAATAATTATGTCAAGGAAGAAATGTGGATGTTTGTTGCTAAACATAAAATACAATGTTTTAAAAGAACAAATAAACTAAAATAAATAGCTTTGTATTTTACTGTTGCTTTTAATTTTTAATCATATAATTTATAATGCCTCATAGATAGGTCCACATAGAATCTGTACGTGCAGAAATCTGCAGATTATTAGTCTATCATTGAGTCTGATTTATTTACTTGTGTAAATGTGTCAATTTATATTTGTTCAGTTTTTAAATCAATTTTAGTAATATTATTGACAAATATGAAAATGTTCATATGATTTATTTACAAAACAGTTTGTGAAGTAATATTTTCTGTCTTTTAATAGATATATTATATAAGAGACCTGCTTTGTTTACTAATTAAGTGAATCTAATTGGATTTTTATTAAAAATATAAAAAGTAAAAAAATAAATATTTTTTGTTTCAATATATAATGCTTTTAGTTACGATACTCTCACAATCATTCCACATAGATGTCACATAAATTCCACATCTTCAAAATTTTGCGCAGACCTTGCAAAAAATGTCTGCAGGTTCAGTCTGGCTCTACTCATGGGATTGGATATCTTTCCCTCACTAAAATCCTTAATATATAGTTTTGAACCATTTTGTATCATATTGTATTGTCTTGGTTTGGTTTGGTTTGTATTCATTCATTCATTCATGCTCTAAATTAAAGTATGTGAGGTTGAGTTTCAAATCATAGGTGTAAAAATGGGTTCACAAATTATACCAAATAAAATAATAGCCTTTGCAACCCTATACAGCTATTTAAGATAAATCAATTTCCTAGAATGAATCATACTTTGTGAAAGATAAACATTTACTGCACTGTTTAGGATAGACCAATTTACTACAATGAATGGCTCAGTAAGGCGCAAGACGTGTTTCGTGCAATTTGTTGCTATTTTTCGACCAGCGTAACAGTAATTTTCATGTTTTGTGCCAGGTTGTTTACATGAGGCCAAATGGTTGTGCTGGTCTAAAAAGCAGGTGTGTTAAGGCACATTATTGGTGTGTTGCTAATTTGAAGAACTATTGTAAAATAGATCATGCCATTGACCAACTAAAAGCTGATCTAAAGTCCAGTGTCAGGAAAGAGAATGAGAGGATTCAAGTGCAGGTCAAAAAAACAATTTTATTAATCTTGCTGACTGGGCAATAACAAAAAACCTCCAGCAGGTGGAGCTGGGGAACCCACAGAGGGATGAAAAATCCAGGCAAAAAATAAAGAAAAAATTAAGAAAACCAAGGATGGCCTCTAGAGGGCAGACGGCAGTCTCAAGCACCAGTAAAAAGGGGTAAAGCAAAAGAAAACTAAATGCAATACCAATCGTCCCAATAGGAGGCGCACGGCAAACCAAGCCGTCACTGGATAGTCAATGCAAAAGAAAAATGAAAGCAAAATAAAACTGCTTCAGCGAGAGGCGCACGGCAATCCAAGCCGTCAGTCAGCAAGGGGTTTATTCTGCGATGCTGGCAACCAGGACGAGAGGGAGCAGGAGGAGAGAAAGTCGGCTGGAGAGGAGATCGCTGGTGGGCGTTAATGCGGAACTGGAGCAGGAAGTGCCGAGAGGTGAGGAGAAACACAGCTGATCTACAGCAGGAACGGTCTGACTGGGGAGAAAGAAAAAGTAAAATCCAAAATCCAAAACAACAGTTAAAGACTGGCACTGGAGCCTAAACAGTAACGAGACGAGACGAGACGAGATCATGAAACAGGATCGTAAGGTAAGACACGCGAACGATAAGGTACAGGAAAGTGAGAACAAGAGGAATAAATAGGGAGACTAATGAAGGAAAACTACAGACAGGTGTGAATGAACTAATGATCTAATGCGTAGAATGACAAGTGGGTGGGGTGAGACAGCAGAGCGCATGGCGATCTGTCAAAATAACGCCATGTGCGCTGAGAAAACAAAACAAATGAATGTGACGACAACATGCAGGTGACAGACCATGACAGTACCCCCACCCCTAAGAGCGCCACCAGGCGCCTCAGGGGAGGGGCTTACCCCGTCGCCGGTGAAAGTCCATAATCAATGCCCGATCCAGGACATGCCGAGCCGGAATCCAACTCCTCTCCTCAGGACCATAACCCTCCCAGTCCACTAGATACTGAAAACCCCGGCCCCGGCGTCTGACATCCAGCAGTCTCCTGACACTGTATGCAGGAGAGCCATCCACTAGGCGAGGGGGGGGAGGGGCAGGGGAAGAGACAACAGGGTTAAGAATGGATCTAAACACAGGTTTGACCCTGGATACATGAAAAACAGGGTGTACCCGACCAAGAGTGGGAGGTAACTTGAGCCGAACTGCCACCGGACTCAAGACCTTGGTGATGAGGTATGGGCCAATGAACCTGGGAGCCAACTTGCGTGAGGCTACCCTAAGAGGCAGGTCCTTGGTGGATAACCATACCTTCTGACCACACACATATTCAGGTGGGAGGGTCCGATGACGGTCGGCTGCTGCTTTAGTCCGTCTAGAAGTCCGAGCCAAGACCTCCTTAGCCCTCATCCAGGTGCGACGGCACCGTTGGACAAAGGCCAAGGCAGACGGGACTGCAGCGTCAGGTTCCTGTGAGGGAAACAAAGGAGGTTGATAACCCATGGAACAGAGAAATGGGGACATACCAGTAGACGCAACCGGCAGGGAATTATGGGCGTACTCAACCCATGAGAGCTGTTGGCTCCAAGAACAAGGATTCTGGGAGGTCAGGCAGCGGAGAGTTCTTTCGAGATCCTGGTTGGCTCGCTCACATTGCCCGTTGGTCTGGGGGTGAAAACCTGAAGACAGACTCGTAGAGGCTCCGATCTGTCGACAGAACTCTCTCCAAAACCGGGAAACAAACTGTGGTCCCCTATCAGAGACTATATCAACCGGAAGGCCATGAATCCGGAAGACATGGTCAACCATAGCTTGAGCTGTTTCCTTGGCTGAGGGAAGTTTGGGCAAAGGAATAAAATGAGCTGCTTTAGAAAAACGGTCAACTACAGTCATGATGACAGTGTTTCCTCTTGAGGGGGGAAGGCCAGAAACAAAGTCAAGGGCCAGGTGTGACCATGGACGAGAGGGAATGGGCAAGGGCTTGAGCAGACCAACAGGCGCTTGGTTAGAGGTCTTATTCTGGGCACAAACCGAGCAAGCCAACACAAACTGCCTGACATCCTGCCTCAGAGAGGGCCACCAAAATCGCTGGCGGATGGCAGCCAGTGACCTCCAAATTCCTGGATGACAAACCAGCCTGGATGCATGCCCCCACCGGAGGACCTCGGAACGCAGCGCAACCGGCACAAACAGCCGACCATCCGGACACCCTTCTGGCACCTCAATCCCTCGACCGGCCTTAATTACCTGCTGCTCGATGCCCCAGGAGAGAGACCCAACCACTACTCCCTCAGGGAGGATGGGTCCAATTGAGGACTCCCCACTGGGGACCTCGAACAGCCGAGAGAGGGCATCAGGTTTAGTATTCTTGGACCCTGGCCGGTACGAGAGACTGAAGTTGAATCGACCAAAGAAGAGTGCCCAGCGGGCCTGGCGTGCGCTTAACCTCTTGGCCGAACGGACATATTCAAGGTTCTTATGGTCCGTCCAGACCAAGAAGGGATGCACTGCTCCCTCCAGCCAGTGACGCCACTCACCCAAAGCCAGCTTGACTGCCAACAGCTCTTTATTACCTATGTCGTAATTACGTTCTGCTGGGCTCAGGCGATGAGAGAAGAAGGCACAAGGATGCACCTTCCCATCCTTGGGGGACCGCTGAGATAGGACCGCGCCTACCCCAACATCAGAAGCATCAACCTCGACAATAAATTGTTGTTCAGGATCTGGAATAGAAAGGACAGGAGCAGAGATGAAACGGGACTTAAGAACATCAAAGGCCTCCTGAGCCTGTGTATTCCACCTGAACATAACTTTAGTGGAGGTGAGAGCCGTTAAGGGTGCAGCAATCTGACTAAAGTTCCTGATGAAGCGCCTATAGAAATTGGCGAAACCCAGGAAACGCTGCAGAGCCTTGCGGGTGTTGGGGACTGGCCACTTGGCAACGGCCCTTACCTTAGCAATATCAGGTTTTATTCCCTCAGCCGAGATGACATACCCCAGGAATGTAACCGACTTCGTGTGGAACTCGCACTTCTCCGCCTTAACAAAGAGTTGGTTTTCTAATAGTCGTTGGAGGACCTGACGTACATGATGAGTGTGTGCCTGTAAAGAGGATGAAAAAATGAGAATATCATCCAGGTACACAAAGACAAACTTGTTTACCATGTCTCTCAGCACGTCGTTGACCAGGGCCTGGAAGACAGCTGGGGCGTTGGTCAGACCAAAAGGTAAGACAAGATATTCGAAGTGTCCCGTAGGGGTATTAAAGGCTGTCTTCCACTCATCTCCCTCACGGATGCGCACCAAGTGGTAAGCGTTACGGAGGTCTAACTTGGTAAAGACCTGGGCTCCCTGCAACAACTCAAAGGCAGAAGACATAAGAGGTAAGGGGTACCTGTTTTTAATTGTGATGTCATTCAGCCCTCTGTAGTCGATACATGGACGCAGGGAGCCATCCTTCTTCTTAACAAAGAAGAACCCTGCACCCGCAGGTGATGATGAGGGACGGATGAGACCAGTACTAAGTGATTCCTGAATATACCTGTCCATAGCCTCTCTTTCTGGACCAGAAAGGGAATATAAGCGACCCTTGGGCGGAAAAGTGCCTGGGAGGAGGTCAATGGCACAGTCATATGGTCGATGAGGAGGAAGAGATCCGGCCCGAGCTCTGCTAAAGACCTGGCGAAGACCATGGTACTCAACCGGGACCCTTGTTACATCAACAGTCTCCTCCTGCAACACAGAACACAAAGAACCAGGAGACAAGGCAGAACCCAAACAAGAAGCAAGACAAGACTGACTCCTGGCCAACACAGAATTTCCGGACCAATCAACGTGAGGATTGTGCCGTACCAGCCAGGGATGCCCCAAGACAATAGGGGAACCTGGTGAATCAAGAAGGTACAGTTCAATGTCCTCACGGTGATTGCCGGAAACAACAAGACTTACACGAGGGGTGATGTGGGTAATGGTAGAGATGAGCTGACCCGCTAACGACCAGACAGAAATAGGAGAAGGGAGGGGGATGGCGGGGATACCCCACTGCTTGGCAGTGAGACCGTCCAGGAAATTGCCTTCGGCCCCGGAGTCGAGCAAGGCAGAGCAGGAGTTGAGGGATCCTTCATGTTGTATGGTGACAGGCAATAGGGTGCGAGACAGAGGGGAATTCAGACAGGGGGAGGCGCCCACCAGGATTCCCCGGTTTACTGATGGGCCCTGGCTTTTAAAGGACACTTGATGGCAAAGTGCCCTGGTTTGCCACAGTAGAGACACACGCCACGGGCTAGGCTGTCCCTCTTCTCCTGAGGCGTGAGGTGCATACGTCCCATCTGCATGGGCTCAGGATCGGAAGAGGAAGGAGTAGAGGAGGCTTGTTGGGGGAAGATGTCATCAGCCCTCCAGGAAGAATGGACAGACCGCCACTGGCGGCGGCGGCGAAGGCGCCCCTCAACACGTAGAGCTAAGTCAATAAGAGTCTCCAGGTGGCGAGGAAGCTCATGAGAGGCGATCTCATCCTGGATCTCCTCATTCAGACCCTCAAAAAATCTGGATCGGAGAGCCCCTTCATTCCAGTCACAGGTGGCCGCTAAAGTATTAAACATGATAGAATAGTCGGTGACAGAACGGCCCTCCTGGGTCAGTCGTGCCAACCTGGCAGCCGCCTCATCTCCCTGTGCGGACCGGTCAAAGAGCTTAATCATTTCGTCCTTAAAATCATCAAAAAAACGGCAGAAGGGTGCTCTAGCATCCCAGACTGCAGTGCCCCACTCACGTGCTCTCCCAGTGAGCAGGGTCAGGACATATGCCACTCTGGAGGCCTCAGTGGCATAACGGCGGGGTTGCAGGGCAAAAACAAGGCCACACTGCGATAAAAAGGCCCGACAGGAACTGGGATCTCCATCATACGGAGGTGGATTGTTGGCATGGGGCTCTGGATTGTGGTGGTGGGTGGCGATAGGTGGAGCAACCTGCCTGGGTCCTGCAGCTTCATGCTGGAGTGATTCAATTCGTGCGTTGAGCTCGACCACTTGGGCAGAGAGCATCTCCAACTCTCTGGAGGTGGTGGTGAGCTGGGTGGCATGTTGACCCAGGAGTGCACCCTGCTGGGCAAGGGCAGTTCGCACTTGATCCGTGCCTGCTGAATCCATTCTGACCTTATCGTTCTGTCAGGAAAGAGAATGAGAGGATTCAAGTGCAGGTCAAAAAAACAATTTTATTAATCTTGCTGACTGGGCAATAACAAAAAACCTCCAGCAGGTGGAGCTGGGGAACCCACAGAGGGATGAAAAATCCAGGCAAAAAATAAAGAAAAAATTAAGAAAACCAAGGATGGCCTCTAGAGGGCAGACGGCAGTCTCAAGCACCAGTAAAAAGGGGTAAAGCAAAAGAAAACTAAATGCAATACCAATCGTCCCAATAGGAGGCGCACGGCAAACCAAGCCGTCACTGGATAGTCAATGCAAAAGAAAAATGAAAGCAAAATAAAACTGCTTCAGCGAGAGGCGCACGGCAATCCAAGCCGTCAGTCAGCAAGGGGTTTATTCTGCGATGCTGGCAACCAGGACGAGAGGGAGCAGGAGGAGAGAAAGTCGGCTGGAGAGGAGATCGCTGGTGGGCGTTAATGCGGAACTGGAGCAGGAAGTGCCGAGAGGTGAGGAGAAACACAGCTGATCTACAGCAGGAACGGTCTGACTGGGGAGAAAGAAAAAGTAAAATCCAAAATCCAAAACAACAGTTAAAGACTGGCACTGGAGCCTAAACAGTAACGAGACGAGACGAGACGAGATCATGAAACAGGATCGTAAGGTAAGACACGCGAACGATAAGGTACAGGAAAGTGAGAACAAGAGGAATAAATAGGGAGACTAATGAAGGAAAACTACAGACAGGTGTGAATGAACTAATGATCTAATGCGTAGAATGACAAGTGGGTGGGGTGAGACAGCAGAGCGCATGGCGATCTGTCAAAATAACGCCATGTGCGCTGAGAAAACAAAACAAATGAATGTGACGACAACATGCAGGTGACAGACCATGACATCCAGTGCAGATCGTGTTAGTTATGCGCCTATGCAAGCGCTTATATATTGCTTAAAACACACACAGGATGTACAGCAATACACAAATATCTTTACATATGAAAAAAAGATTAAATTTTTACAAAAAAAATTTTTTTCTATATAAACATAAAAACCACTGCCTCCATGCCTTATCTTGAGAGGCTTATCAGTTTATTAAAGACAATTTGCATTTGTATAATGTTATTAGTTTTATTATTAGTAGTCATATTTATTATATGTGTATTTAAAGTTGTTTAGATTTATATTTGTTTAAAAACAAGTTTAGATTTGTTCACCTGCTGGGTTTTGAAGACATATGTATCACCAAATGGGGCAGAAGAATAGGACATGTGCTTGGAAATAACAAGGATAAGTTTTATAAGTGACAATAATTGGATAAGTTTTTTTTTTTTTTTTTTACCACACTTTGTTTTTATAGTTCATTGATTAATTTGCTGGAAATTAGAACTGAATTTATAAATGAAATTGAAACTAATCTTTGTGCTCAAACAAAAAAAAAATTATATGTAGGCTAATGGATGTCTTCAGTAGAATGAGTTTCCACTGGTTCCGCACTCTACGAAAGTAAAGGAGTAAAGTAAAGGGTAAAAGTAAAGTAAAGAGAAAGTAAAGCAGCTGAATGGAGGAGGCTCATTCTTTATCCTCATGCTGCAGATGGTCTGTTTAACTCTTTTCTCGCTAGTGAAGCGTTCAGGTTTTTCACTTACAAGTCTGCCATGCAAATAGCAAGTGTGCCATGCGGGGAAGCAACTGACTGTTAAAGAGAATGGGAGATAATATTCTGATTGGTTTAATGCATGTTATACTCAAAATATACCCATAACTCAATAAGAGAATAAGCACAACTCTGTCAGATTATGCGCAGGGGCGCAGAGCATATTTTTTCATCCTTAAAATAGCAAAAGTGGATTCAGACATGCCCCTAATGCTTTTGTACCATACGCTTTAGACTTTGCGCCAAGATCGTTAAAATAGAGCTTTATGATTCAAAATACTGTAAATGACTAGAATAAGACAGACATTGCCATGCTACATAATGAGTGAGTAAAACATGGTTCACACTTTATTAAAATGTTTTTATGCTAAAACAGAGCAAACACAAACAAAGAAAAAAAGAAGCAAAAAACCTGTTGATAACAATATAAAACTACTTTTTGAAACTATGTTGAAACTAATTTTAATTCCAAAGAAAGACATGTAAAACTGATTTAAACATGACATTCTGATGTATTTTTATGCATGAAATGCCACTAATCTTTAAACATGTGGACAGACACTCTGGAACCATTTATTTTTAAGAAAGTAAAAGCATTATTTTCAACTGAGGACTTCCCTTTCTCCTCCGTGGAAACTTGACTGTTTTAACAACGATTAAAATAGATGGATATATACATACTGTACTGAATATTCAAACTGAAGCAAAACAATAAAAGACTCAAATAATTCAACCTCTCCACTGGAATAAAATATTAAGACACAAAAAAACACCACACTACTCTAAAGCCTGTGATTCTAAGAATGTTTGATTGTAACTTGATTGCCGTGTCTGTCTCTCATGTACAGTCTGAGCCCTGAAGCCATACAACATGTAACGAAAAGGCCCACCTTCCTTTTGCCCAGCCCAAGGGCAACACAAAGCACAATAACAAACAGCTCAGGCAGCAGAAGCATCTGCTCTCCGGGCATGTGACTCTGCAGACAGATGTTGGAGCCCAGCTGTTAACACAAGATCATTTGTATGTTTGAGGAGCGGGATCCCATTTGGGCTTCCTCTGATGATTATTTCCCCCCTTCTTTTCACAATAATCTTCCTACAGCTCTGTTGCTGTGTGTTTTCCTCTTTCTCATCTTCTCGCATACACATGCACACAGAGAGACACTAACGCGAGCACACACATTCTGTGAAAACAACAATGGTTTCACTGTACTTGAGGCCCACCCTGCAGCAGTGAGCTCAGGATTTCCTATTATCTTCCATGTATGTACATGTTTGGGGTCTCGAAGGGTTTACACTGCTCAACTCTGCAAATTTTCACAATGCAGAAGTGCATCTTAAAAGGGCGATTTCGAACATCAATATGTTTTATTTAAGCTGTTTTGTAGTTGTGTGGCTGATCAGTACTTAAAGTGCACATATTAGTATCTAATAGGAAATACATGCCTCAGTCTTACTACAAATATGCTGCACCAGGTATTGTATGTTTCGGATTACAAATCCACTAGAAGGCGCTGTCTACATTTTTGCAAATCCAAAATACATTACTTGGGTTTTGTTCTATGATTCGGATACACATCCTTCTTGCACATGTTCATTTAGTGAGCCATTGAAAAAAATTAGGCTAAAGCATGTACCTCCGAAGCTGAATGAATTGTACTGGACAGGGCTATGACTAGCACTAGGACTAGCTGGTCCCACTAAACCTCACACTCATCCGGGTCACCACACAAATGGAACCACTCCAGTTCTACTCACCCCAACAAGGGCGTAATATTCACTCTCACAGACCCTACAAGCTGGCCTTACAAAACCCCACTCTCACCTGGGTGACAACACCATCGCTCTTTATAGGATTTCCAATGCAGTCTATAGTATCAGTTGCTCTCCCCAAGTTGGACTGAACTGTAAGGTGTTTGAACAATTATTTCAGAAGAAGTGGGTGCACTACAGCCTATAGCAGTGTTTGGGAAGCTACAGATGTGGCCAATGAGAATTGCGTGTGTGAATGAATGTGACCACACACAATGCTGCATTGTAATGCGGTACCGCACAAAATGGTCTAACAAAAGAAAGACATGACCAGAAGGAGGCAGTTATGTATTATAGTGAAAATACTGAACTGATATAGTTGCATACACACGGAAAGTAGCAAAGGAAATTTAATAGGCTGATCATGATTTTCTCATCAATAGTATCATGAGATTTTTTATGCTGGTATGTTCAAAATGGAATGGTATGTTGTTGAAAAACAAATCTTCAAAATATTGTGGATCAACTAAAAATCCCGATCTAAAAACATAGCTTTGACTAGCCGTCATCTTGAATGCTGCTAGGAGTTTGAATGCTATTTCATTAGAAGCATAAAATAAATACCTCTATAAAAATATAATAAAAAGAAAACTCCAACATTATTTAGCATAATTTTGTTTTAATTCAGTTGTTTTGCTTTTTTAAAACGTTGGTGTTCTCCTTCAAATTACTGTTATGTTTTTTTAAAAACTATTTAAAACATTAGCATTAGTTTCAGTGTATTTCAAGTGTTTTAGTTTCGCTTTAGTATATATATATATATATATATATATATATATATATATATATATTTTTTTTTTTTTTTTTTGCATGTGCGTGTGCAATATTATGCACACATAGCTGCAACAAAAATGAGAAAATGTAATATTAACATAAGCTATATTTAAAAAAGTGTTGCAGCAGATAATTTTTTAAGGTTATGCCTTTACAGCATGCTGCACTCTCTGTGTTCTGTGCATTTTGAGTCATGCAGCAGTGGGCGAACTCTCACTGTACCTGAAAAGCGGTGCGTGTGTATAGCAGTGTTGTGGATGCAGCTACTGTAACTACACTACAAGTTACTTTCTAAAAGTTGCTTAATGCTTTATTATATGTTTCAAATTTTTCAGAATGTCATGAGTTAAGGAACAAAAAGTGCAACAAATGTAACCTTGCAATCACAAAATAAATAACTTACATTAAATTTACGAGATCATTTCATTCATTTTCTTGTCGGGTTAGTCCATTTATTAATCTGGGGTCACCACAGCAGAATGAACCGCCAACTTATCTAGCACATTTTTACGCAGCGGATGCCCTTCCAGCTGCAACCCATCTCTGGGGGAGATCCACACACACATACACACACTCTCATACACTACGGACAATTTAGCCTACCCAATTCACCTGTACTGCATGTCTTTGGACTGCGGGGGAAACCAGAGCACCCGGAGAAAACCTATGCGAATGCAGGGAGAACATGCAAACTCCACACAGAAACGCCAACTGAGCCAAGCATCGAACCAGCGACCTTCTTGCTGTGAGGCGACAGCACTACCTACTGCGCCACTGCATCACTGTATACGAGATCAATATCTCCAAAAAAGTGACCATTCCTTTTTGATAAGACATTTTATTGAAGCTCTCGTACAACCTTCTTCAGGCCAATTGGAGACTGTTAAAATACTTTAGTAGCTAGTTACTTAAAATAAAAACTGCATTGTATCCTACCAGTGTGTTTATACCACAAGAGCTTAAAAGTAGCCAGAATTCGATTAAAATGAAAGCCAGTGATGAGCTCCAACAAAAGCAGCGTGTCACGTCTTGGACAATGTGGGCATTGTGAGAGTTAAAATCATGTCCAACTTTATGGCAAACGATTGTAATGTACTAGGTCCTTCACTTTAAAGGACTCCAGAGAAAGCAATCCTGTAAATTTCAACATTAGTTCCCAAGCAAAATGCAGGTTGATTGGTCCTATGGTAGGCTATTTAAGGGTGTGCTAAATTAACTTTAACACAAAAGGCTAGTGAACACCTTCTCCTGTATAAACAGTATGTTGAAATTAGGCTAGCAATGAAACATGAATTCCAAAGCCTCAAAACATAAACAGCTTTTAATTGGTTTATGTCATTAGAAAAAATGTAAACATGTTCAATAGTCACAATGCCAATGGCAAAGTAGACAAAGCTAATGACGTTCTTGCTGGCGGTGGTCTGGTTTTACTCGCCTCACTCTAGACGGGATTCAAACTGTAATTTTGCCATGGGAGACGGGCACACCTTAGCCTCTGTCAGCTGTTAGTGCACCTCTTGAGGCCAAGGGAGTAATGCTTACTCACACAGCTCCTACAGTACTAGCTGGTCTCCGTTACATAAGACTAAAATAGAATTGGCTTTGAGTGCAAGTGAATTGTCATTGAAGATTAGTACTTGACTTGTTACCTCGGTTACTTGCTTATAACTGTCTCTTGCACAATACATTCATTGTCTTGTAAGTAATATTGGTAAGAAAGAGTGTGTCTGGAGTGTCTTGTAAGTGGAGCAACCTCTCAACTGTCTTTTGAGTGAGCAAAGACCTAGATTAGCCACTTTGAATTCAGTCTGAACTCACATATATAAACATCTACAGTAGTAGTGTGATAATTCCAGTCTTTGGGCTCTCTGTAGCATGTTATACCTTCTAATCATCCTGATTTTACACGTATTGTGCTCATGTCAGGAGGACTTAACACACATCTATCCGAGACAGACCTCTGTTTAGACATGCCTGCTCAGTTTAATGAGAGACAGGGAACCTGGCAGGCAAGTCATACCGCATCTTTGAACTAAATCTCATGGGTTCAAGTTGGTGATAATCTGCGCTCCAGCCCAGTTGATCACTGCAATGATGTGTATGTGAATCTACTGGAAGATAATGAGGGATATCAGGTTTCAGCAGAATATGCAGTCAAAAAAAAAAAAAAGGTTTTCAAAGTAACAAGATAAGACTCACATACTGTACATGAAATGCAGCTTGCATCAGCTTGCAAGATCAGCTAGTCGTTTAAGAAAACTTCCTCTATCAACTTCTGTTCCTCATTCAACTTCTGTACACATATAGTACTGTTCATTATTCCAGAAGGGCCGGAAATTTCTGAAATAAAAGAACTAAAGCTTTTTCTACCTTGTTTTTTAGTTGAAATCTACATTTAGTGAGATAAAGTTCAAATTTTGAGAAATGTTACTTTTTTTATTTAGTACCAACAACGCACTAATTTTATTTCGTACACTAGTTATATATATATATATATATATTATTGCTGTCAAAATTAGTGCGTTAACGTATGCGATTAATTTTAAATAATTAACGCGTTAAAAAAATTTACGCAATTAACGCAGTTGCAGGTTTTTTTAACTTCCTGTTGTGGTGGACGTGTGTTTAACATGCAAGAAATGTGGAGAAGAACAAGGAAGCACTTTTTGAAGGCAAGTATCAGTATAAAACAATTAGTCGCATCACAGGTTATCCAAAGTTTCATGCAATTTCGGGTATTTTATTTTTAACTTTCGACTTCTGTTGTAAGTTGATACCGCATGGCGAACAGAAAGAAAATCCTCCGCATTTCGTGACTCTGTGTTCCTTTAAGGTAATAAAATCACTGCTTAGGCTACACAGTAGACTTTTAATAAGAGTATAATCTTAATCATATTAAAATCGGAGTATTGGTGTCTTATGTGAATGTACTCAGAAAGTCTCTGGTGAAGTCGCGAGCTGTCAAAGACAGGGCATTACTCTGCCTTTCAGCATGAGCCCTCCAAGTTTAGCGTGTTTCCTCATTAAACACAACGAAAGCATATGCTTAGCGTTGTTGTGTCAAAATACTTGTGAAATACAGTAATACTTTAGGACTCTTAGTTTAAGCAAATTTGATGAATGTGATCATGCGTGTTGAATCTGAGGGGAGTCGCTCCAGTATGGAAGGCCGTTGGGGCCAAAACTTCTTCAGCACGTTGTGTGTGTGTCTGTGTGTGTGTCTGTGTCAGGCCCGTTGAGGGGTGTCAGGGGTGGAGTGAGCGACGTATCTGAGTAGGGGCATGTGCACGCGAGACGTACCTGAAGGACGGTGGGGTTGAGTTGCGCGCGACATAGGCTACCTGAAGAGTTAGGAGGGATGCGGGGAAGAGGGGTGTGCAATGTATTTAACGACCGGTTTGTGAGAAATTATCATTCATTTGCGGGCATTTGGGAGTCTCTGTGCACTTGCGGGATACTCCTAGTCTAAGCAACTGGATGAATGTGAAGGAGGATTAAGCAAAATTGTTTCTACTCTATAATTAATGTTCTCTACTCACAGCAATAAAACTTTACAATGAGTGCAACAGTTTGTATTCTATAGTTTATTATTATAATTTTTCATTTTCCATATCTGCAATTCCTGTATTTTGGCATTTTTTGCCGTCCACTTAGAATCCAACATGGAAATCAATGTTTTCTTTATTGGCATTGATTGTTTTTAAATTTAATGGCATTAACATGCCTGTGTTTTAATTTCTTTAATAAATATGGCTATCAAGCCAAGATCTTGATGGTTTATTGTGGGTATGTTGTTTACATGAAGAAATCTGTGTTACAAGTTGAACAAAAATTCTATTAAACATTTATATTTTGAATTTTAATTCTAATAAACAATTATATTTTGAATTTAAATAGTTTTTGTCTTGCGTTTACATTAATTTTACATTTGAAAAGCCAAAATTACAAGTTTCAGTATTTTAAATGCGATTAATCGCGATTTGTTTTTAAAGGTGCGATTAATTAGTTAATTTTTTTAATCGATTGACAGCACTATTATAAATATATATAATATAATATAATATAATATAATATAATATAATATAATATAATATAATATAATATAATATAATATAATATAATATATCAGTAGGAACCCGCATGGACCCAAGATTCTCACCGAAATCAGTCAAGTTTGGTGAAGGAAAAAGCCTGGTTTGGGTTACATTCAGTATGGAGGTGTGCAAGAGATCCGCCAAGTAGAGGCCAACATCAACAGTCTGAAGCCTGGTTTATACTCGACGTGTCCACTAGTTAGCTTGAGTGTGCGCAACGAATATGACGTCATCGCTTGCAGAGGTTCACTTTGGGTGTGTGTGACATAATTTTGAATGGCGGAGTGCACTTTTTTTTTTTTTTTTTTTCAGAATCGAGCTAACAGTTTGCATGGTGCCGCTTTTGATTTGAGCTCACTATGAATCACTTAAAGAAATGTTGTATGAAACAGGTACACCTGTACAGACATCCTTATAATTTGTCTATGCATGATCATAGAGATAATCAAATGACCAATAATTCTTGGCTAAAAATTGTAACAGTAGAGAAAAAGGAGGAAAGTTTTTGTAAAAGTAAAAAAAAAAAACTTAAAGAATAAGTTTGTTAAAACCAAAAAAAAAGAGACCATGGCAAAAAAGTGGTTTTAATACACAACTACAGACTATGTTTTTCCACCATTCATAGGTTTTACACTGATGTATATATTACAATTTTGAATTTAAAACAATTTAATATTTATAAAAAATGAAGTCACAAATTATTTATTTGATAACTGGAAAACAATATTTGAACATATCGGTTTACAATATACTAATGCCCCATTTTTCTGGGATTTAATGGTGATAATGGTCAGTAATGTTTAACCATTATTGCCTTTTTAGCATATTAGTAGAGGACAAACTAGCCAGACAGTAATGTGTGAATTTTTTAGTGGGTTAAGTAAAAAAAAATAGTATTTAGTTTTTAGATTTTTATTAAGTATACTTTTTTTTTTGCTTTTATTCTTGACATAATAAAAAATATATATATATATTATTATTTTTTTTATATATAAACTTTAAAAAAGGTGGAACTGTCCGAGACATGAACAAAAGCAAGTAATGCATCAAAGTTTGAATGTAAAAAATCTTGAATAATTAAACCAATCTTTCTGATCATTAAAATAATTCATAAAAATAATTAGTTTCAAAATCTTGAATGATATTATTGATATGACATTGTTCCAGAAACTTCCTTTTTCTCTGTTTATCCATCTGATTTAACGGTGGGTTTCTTTTGACTGTCTCCTGTCATATTAAAGAATATCACATCAGTGCAAGTATAAAAGCCTCATCCATTTAATGACGTGTGTACGCAGTCAGCGAAGGTCCGTGACGCCGCGCCAGGTGAAAGTATAAATCAGGATTCAGGTATTAATACGTTTATGCTGCTCATTACATTACAAACAACATAAAAGGGCAAATTCTTCAGCAGGATAGCGCTCCTTCTCATACTTAAGCCTCCAGATCAAAGTTCCTGAAAGCAAAGAAGGTCAATGTGCTCCAGGATTGGCCAGCCCAGTCACCAGATGTGCATCGCTGAGCATTTCTGGGGTAAGATGGAGGAGACATTGAAACTGAATCCAAAGACTCTTGATGAACTATGGGAGTCCGGCAAGAACAGTTTCTTTGCCATTCAAAATGACTTTATTAATAGGTTATTTAAGTGATAGCAGAGATGTAGGGAGGCAGACGTCTAAGCTCATGGGAGTCATACACAATATTAATTCTTTTTCCACTGCATCATGACTTTATATTCTATAATGTACATTATTTCTGTTAAGTGACAAGACTTTTGTCCAAGCAAAGTCAGTTAAACAGTAAAAAAAATCAAGGCATGATCATATTTTTGATTTAGGCAAAATGAGTGTAATCTACAGGTATTTGCCTTTCATATAAGCCACTTCTGATGCCAAATGATTAATTAGAAGTCAAGCTGTTATTTGTTGTTTCGAAAATTGCTACAGCAGACTATTGAGCAGAAAAATGTAAGATTGTACAAAAATAAATAAATAAAATAATGCAACATTCTCAAACTGAAAAAAGGTCATGATCTTCTCCTTTTTGATTAAGAAGAATGCATAAATCACTGTGATATCAAGCAAAAAAGGGCGCCACGCACCATGTTTTGTTTTGTTTGAGATAAAGGCGGTGTCATTTTTAGCCTGACGCCCCTCAGGAGAGCTATATCTGCGGCAGACACTCCATTACACTGACCTGGAATCAGACTGTGCCAGCCGGGTCACAGCTTTCCCCATTCCCCCTTTTCCCTCCACAGGGGCTTCCCTTCTATCTATCCCATGTCGGAAGAAAGATAGCAACGGGCTCCTACAGTACCTGGTTAGGAAAGGGGGAGCTTTAAATTCTTCCCTCCCAAGTTCAGAGTCAATTTGTTATCAAATCAAGCGTCGGCCGCCTGATTCATTGCTATTCAGCACTCTTGCTGATTTATATGCAGAATGTAAAACAGATGCCTTATGCGATACATATTTATGGTGAGCCCTGCTCTCACAAGATTTATTATAGCTTCTTTCATCGGGGTGTGCATGAGCAGCACCATGATGACTTGTATTTCCTCTCAGCTCTCAATGCCAAACTCATTAAAAAGAGGTGTGACTATTAATATACATTGTAATACTGACACCTCCTAATTTATAACCCCTCTGTCGGGGTGGAGAGGTTTTTTTTTCTCCCTTCCTCGCCTGTCTGCGGGGATCCTTTTTTGAGGTTGAGAGCATGTGTACATTTGTGTATGGAAGAGAGACGTGGAGTTTGCATTCCACGGATATATGTATCAGCGTGTCTGGGAGTGTATGTGCTTCCATGTGTTTGTGTGCGTGTGTGTGTGTGTTTTTGGGGTCTGGGTCTCTCTGAAAAAGGAGTGGGGGGGTCCTGCTGTTCTCTTAGATTGATTTATGGGGTTTCTTTTCTCGTGTAGGCTCAGGGTTTTATAGGCCTCGGGCCCAAGCATCTGAATCCCTTCTCAAATGTTGCGAGATCAGTCGGACCTGCGCTTGAGCTGATCTCCAGATAATGCCACTGTGTGGAATGAAAGTGCCGCAGTTTGAAGTGCGTTGCTTTCAAAGAGTTAGTGGCAATATAATGATGCGGTGGCTTTTCATTAGGTGGTAGACCTCTTAAACAGGAATAAATATATATTTCTTAGAATACTGAGGATGCCTTACCTGAAAACTATTTTATGCAGTGTACAAATCATTATTTCTCAAATAATAAATGTGTTTTGGCATCATTTATGAATGCATACATGTATATTTAGTTGTGCAACTATCTTGAAATTTGAATAATGAATAATTATGAAACATTCATTATTTACTATTATGGTACATGTATTAATAGTATTGTATTATTATTATTATTTATTTATTTATTTTTTTATTACTGTCATTTCTTACTTCATCACATATCTATGTTAAAGACTTCTGTACAGAATGCATAACTACAATTTAACTATTGAATTAACCTTTAAAATTGTATGTCAAATGTAATAATTTATTAGTTGAGATTAAAATAAAGTAAAAAAAAATAAATATAAAGAAAAATAAATAATATAAAATAAAATAAAAATAAAATAAAAGCAAAGAAAAACTAAAACTTAATAAAATAAAACTAAATAAAATAAAAAATAAAATAACAATAAAACTAAATAAAATAAAATAAAATAAAATAAAATAAAATAAAATAAAATAAAATAATCAAGCAAGCCATTGATGATTCATGTGGTGGGGAAAAAATCATGTCACGCTCACCTAAAATATACCAATGGTGCATCAAATAAACCAAAAGGCCTTATTATAAGCTTACTCTTGTCTTAATTTCTAGTTTTTCAGCTAGAAATCAATAAAGAGCATCCCTTAAAAGATGATGTTTTTCGACTCCTCCATGAGCGCAAAGGTTTTATATAGTTGTGTCCTGATATAATGGGCTGCGGGTGCTTTGTGGCACCTTCCCCTGCTCAGTCCGCTAATTGAGCTCGGGCAATGCGTTTCTGAATCCTGATGTAGGCTAATGATATTTTAACCAGCGGCTCTCCTATTGAGCAGACAGGGTTTTCCCTCCACTAAGACTAATGAGAAAAGGTGGGCTGTTCTACTCTGCTGGCAAGCTATTCATGCACTGGGGGAGATGGACACACAAAAAAAGAGAAAGGGTGTTAAAAAAAGTTTCAGTCCCAAAGGCCTGTGATGGGTGTTTTAGGCCCTGCCATTGTGGCCTAAACCCTTCAAATGAGTGAATATTGGGGTGCTTAACTCAGCCCATCATGGGGGCCTTTATGTGACAGCTAACTGTGAGAGAAACCTCCTAAGTCCATTTCTTTTCTGTTTCTTTCTTTCCTCTTTTCTCGTTGGAGTAAAGCCGCCAATAGGGCGATTGGTAAAATCCCCTTCAAAATGAGCTGGTTCCCACCCAGTGCGATTAGATCCTTATAGAGGACTTTAATGTTGAGGCAAAAACATACATATGGATTTGCAGACACACTCATATGACCACAGTGTGGGTTTAAGTCACAAAACAATGCAATGGATAAACAAAGTTAACAATTTATAAATATATAAAGATTCATATTAAAATATTATTAAATGAGGAACAAAAATGTTCATAGATATTATGTTATTATTATACAATACTGCTACTACTACTACTGCTGCTACTATTACTACTACTAATAATAATTATTATTATTAATTTATTAATTCATTTTCTTTTTTAGCTTTTTCGTCTCTTTATTAATCTTGGGTCGCCACAGCGGGATGAATCGGCAACTTATTCCGATTTTTCATGTGTTTTACACAGCGGATGCCCTTCCTGCCGCAACCCATCACTGGTAAACATCCACACATTCCCACTCGTACACTATGGATAATTTAGCCTTTCCAATTTACAAGCCTATACCACATGTCTTTGGACTTGTGAGAGAAAAGCCAACTGACCCAGCCGAGGAATTCAACCCCGAATATTTCAACCCTTCATTTACCAAGCAAAATTAAGATTTTGAGTTGCTTAAATCCCACACACAGTGCTAATGATGGAAGAAACAGAGCTTGAAATATGCAAAGTCAAAATACAAAGCATCATGTAGGGGCCTGTTCTGTTTCTCACATTTCACATTTCTTCACGAGTCCTTTGCTCAACTTAAATTCTCTCTCTCTCTTTTTTAGAATACAACATAGTAACATAGTCTTAACTCCATTTGGATGTAATCATTCATAATTACATTTCCTAACTTTTTTTTATTCTTGGAAAATACATTCAATTTTTACAAAAGAAAAAGACAAAAAAAAAAGACGGGCGATTTTTGAAAAAGTATCCTTTCACTTGCTTTGTGAGCAGCCAAAGCTAAGCAAACAAATGCTTTTTCCTCTGAGAGCCCTTGAGCTGCTTTCTTGCTGCACATGAAGTTTCCTGCGATTGATAAGAAAGACCTGATTTTGCATTTTCATTTTTTGGACTTGACCCTCTTCACCCAGAGGGAAAAGTAATGCTGACAAATTGGGGTTTCATTTATAGTCGTATGTTTGCATAACTTAAGCCTTGTAAGCTCAAAGTATTTGACTTCATTAAAGCTGAAGCAAAACAAATAAAGCCGAGTAATAAAATATGATGGCCAGTCACAGTCTAAGAGATATTGAAGGCAGAGTTCACCCCAAAAGTCTTCTATTATTAACTCACTCACTTGAGTTAGACTTTATTTTGATGGCCCCCTTTAGAGATGCAATTTTTGGCACTACATGTCAGCTAGCTCTCATTAGAGTACTAGCGGATACAACGCAGACAGTCTAGGACTTTCATGAATGCAAATTTTACATGCACAGTAGTTGCCAAAATGATTGTAGACATTACTATCAAAGAGTAGAAGCAGATATTATGAACACAGTCTGCTAAAACTCTAAAGGCTAAGGCACACCAACCACGTTGGGCTTTGTTTAATCATCAGTCAGGCTACATGGTTTGGTTTGCTCCACATTTGGTTGACGTTGGTTGAATGAATTTATTTATTCATTCTTTCATTCGTTCATTCATTTTCATTTGGCTTAGTCTCCTTTTCAGAGGTCGCCAGGGTGGAATGAACCACCAACTATTCCAGCATATGTTTTATGTAGCGGATGCCCTTCCAGCAGCAACACAGTACTAGGAAACACCCATACACACTCATTTACACATACACTATGACCAATTTAATTAAATCAATTCACCTGTCTTTGGACTTGTGGGGGAAACCGGAGCACCCAGAGGAAACCTATGCGAACATGGTAAGAAGATGCAGACTCCACACAGAAATGCCTACTGGCCCAGCCAGGACTTGAACCAACAACCTTCTTGCTGTGAAGGAACAGTGCTGACTACTGAGCCACCATGCGACCCTTCATTGTCCAAAATCAGCAAGTCAAATTGGAGCTGGACCGTTGACTGAAGATAGCAATTCAACTGGTTATTTAGCAACAAATCAAAGTGTTAATGTGACACAGTGTAGTGATGTAGCAAGACAAAGTGGCTGGCTCTAATTTCGCTACAATATTTGCAAACGATACAGATCGTTACATTTTAGATTAGATTTTTTTTGTCAATAGCATGTTGTAAACCATTAAATATTTTAGGATAGATAGTAAGTGATTATCAGACATATACGCATAAGCAAATCCCCTTATGGTGAGTGACAATTACTGTAACAATGGTATTAAATGCTGCTTACTTTATGCTTTGCCTGTAAACGTTGGAAGTTTGGTTTCCCTTTGCAAGAAAACAGACTACTGTCCTCATCCATGTGATTTGTTTATGTGCAGCTTATTGGTCCAGATGTGACAACACAGTTGAGTTTTGTTGGTACCAGTTGTTTGGTGTCGGCTTGGTGTGTCCCAACCCTAATGTTGGTGGGCATGAAGTTGCAAGATGACTTGTAGTCCTCCATTTTCTGCTCATAAAAAATAATTTGTTATTCGACATTATTCATACTGTCTACTATTCTCAGCAAATTTTGATTCATTCGGACAATTTCAGTTAGTTTATGTACTTCCTACTGACACAGTATATCGAGGGCAAACTATATACCCAAACTATATACCCAATTTTAGTGTAATGAGTTCATAAATATGGTGACAGACATACAACACTTAATTCTAAAATTTAGGCTCAATTCTAAATTATAAGCGTTTAATACATAGGATTTAAGGGTCCTAATATAGAAAGGGTTAGAGTGACCTCTATGGTACTGTGCTTCCATTAAGCAGACACTTGACATTTAGTTTCAGGATTACTTGTACTAAGTAAAATGTCTAATAAAACACCTGTGTTACTTTTTTTTCCCCATGTAACTGAAAAGAATAATAACGAATGGACCTGTTTTTAAAACGAATTGAGGATGTGTTTCATGACACAAAAAGTGTATAAAATGTATAAAACCTCTCAAACCATAAAATATGAATGATGAAATCAAGGATCTTTTTAAGTGGGATTCTTTAGTCTGGTTCACAAAACCAGACTGAATCAAACTACATAACAACCCACAGTTCCATTCAAAGCTATCATATGGATTCGGAAGACTTCCATTAGTTGTACTTATAATTTAAAAGGTTCTTTTATGAAGCTTTAAAGCTTCAATAGTCATTTACAGCATTGAAAAACATCTACCAGCACATTATTTCAAATGTCACCCTTTTGTTTCCACCAAAGAACCAAAGTCAGGTTTGGAAGGACACGAGTGTGAGTAAATGAGATGAAGCGGCTGAATTCTGAATTCTCCCTTAAACCTCAAAATGCAGGCAGAAAAAGATGCACCATTTAAGAAAGAGACGCACATGAGAACTAGAGAGAGAAAACAAGTGAAGGAATGCTTTTAAGTTCTTTAGATATTTATTTTTTGTCAATAGCGTGTTGGAGACTAATGAAGTATTTTAGGATAGATGGTAAGCAAACAGTCTATTAATAATCTAATGAATGCCAATTGACAAAAAAATATGAAGAGTTCAGATGCAAAAGCATCTAAAATCCATTTGAAATTTTCTTCAAAAATGAGCATTATTATCAGGTTGCTGTCTGTAGGCTCAGTAACTTCAAGTTTAAGGCAAAGAATACACTCTTTTAAAGGCCTTTAAAATGAAATAACTCAACATAAACAGAAGTCTGAATAAAATACCATGAAAATTTCAGAAGGCACTTCATATGTAGTCACCAAAACCTCTAAATATTGCATATTGATATTGAACGCTGCAAAAGGCTACTTAGAGTCAGTAAACACATTTTCTTAAAAGCATCAAGTTGGCAGTAATAAAAAAAGTCTAACTTAGCAGTTAGCTTAATTTTTTTTAAGTAACGTCAACTTATCACTTTTTACAGTGTTACAAAACAACAACAACAACAACAACAATAATAATAACAATAATAATAATAATAATAATAATTACTTAGATATATATGCATATATATGTATGTATTTTTTTCTTCATGTTATTGTTTTTTGGACTACAACAAAAGTGTCATAAAAGTTCATTCATAAAACTTCTGAAACTACCAAATTTCATTAGATTTATGAAATAAATTTTTTGAGTGTATTTTTTCAGTTTTTACCAATAATTCCATTCAAATCTATTATACAGATTTCATTAAAACTTTAAAAGTTTTTTTTTGGAGAAGCATGAAAACTTCTATTCCAGAATATATTCCAGAACACATTCCAGAATAATTTACATTTCCCCCTTTTGTTTTCACCAAAGTCAAACAGGTTTGAAAAGACATGAGTAAATGAGTTTGAGAGGCTGATATATTATTTATTTTTTGTCATTTTACTCTCCACTTAACCTCGAAAAACACAAGAGAAGCACTGAGAGACACACAAGAACGAGACAGAGAAACAAGTGGCTGAGAATGCTTTTTAAAGTTTTGTACACATTCTCAGTCTAGCCCTGTTCGCTCTCGGCCCACACTTTACACTCTTTCATGTTACACGATCGCTTGAATCTGAGCTCAGGAGGAGGCAATAGGTCTCTGGGTGAGAAAGCCCCAAACAAGCTATACACCAGATGTATGATGTTATATGGTCAAGCTGACAAATACAAAAGGAGCAAAAACAAAAGGCGCGAATTAAGGGAGAGGATTTCAAAAGTGTGTTTTGAAAACAGCCCAGCTGAGAGCTCAGATGCTTCTCCTCCTTCAGTATTTTGCCTCTCGGTCCCTTATATTCTCTCTCTACCCCACCGAGACTAAACGTTCAAAAGGGGGAGGGAAAAAAGCACAGAATAGAGACCATTTTTGCTAATTAGTCGAGGACTTAGCAGGCGCAGGATATGCCGCTGTAGTTTTTCATGTGCTGTCCACGGGCCGTCGCCTGGCCTGTGTGCTTAAGAGCCAAAGAAAAGGGAAAAAGCCCCCTTTTTTACACACAAACGGCTCAGTGAACAGGGCTCTGGTTGGGGGTACCGGCACTGAGCAGAAAATGGAGACTAACTATTAGGGGAGAAAAAGGCTAAATAAGAAGCGTAAATGGCTCCTGCTCCCTCCCCAGCTCAAACCCAAGACAAACTCTCACCGGCAATGACGAGGAATGGGTTTAAGTCCAAAATAAACTGGGCCTTTTTTCAGCAGTCACAGTCAAATGATCACAGACATACCTCTGCTTAGGGCTTTATGGTGTGGGAATAGAGTATGAACAGAGGCATACGGCATCACCATCCCTAAGATTTGAGGGATTTGTAAGAAGAAAAGGAGAAGGAAATAAAGAGTGTTAACACAGTCATATATAATAAGTTTTATGAGTTTCTTTCTTTGCTTCTTAGGTTTTATACATTTTAGTTTAGATTTATTTCACCACTTGTACTCTGTGTAAATGCAACTATATTAGAGATAATCTTTTTTTAACATAATATAAATTCTCAAACACAATATCAAGCAAGTTTTAGCCTGTTTTTTATATTATTAAAGGCCATTAAAAAGTCTTTGATGCAAACAATAATACATTATTTTAGATTTTTTAACACAATTAAACTGAAAATGAATGAGACTCAATAGCTTAATGTGTAAATGTAAAGCAAACTTTGTGTGTAACAAGATCTTACTAACTTTAATAGTAAGACAAAATATTAAGATAAATGAAGATTAGTTACATACATTAAATAATTAAATCATATAAAATTATAATAATTAAAAATAAATAGTTAAAATTAAATATATGACTTGAATTTGTGTAAATAATTTGTACATTAAGTTTTAGTAACTTTTGTGTAAACCGTCACTTCAATATAATAAATAAAATGTGCATAATAATAATAATAATAATAATAATAATAATAATAATAATAATAATAACAATAATAATAATAATAAAGCATAATAAAATTATTAATACTACTAATAAAATAATAATAATAAAATATTAACAATAAAATAATAATAATAATAATAAAATACTAATGACAATAATAATAATAATAATAATAATAATAATATATTAATAATACTAATAAAGTTCAATAAATTAAATAATAGTAATAATAAAACAATAATAATGATGATAACAATATTAACAATAATAATATAATACCAATAATAATAATATTAATAATAGTAATAATGTAATAATAATAATGATGATGATAATAATAATAATAATAATAATAATATAACAACAATAACAATAATATTAATAATAATAATAATAATAATAATAATAATAATAATAAATAATAATAATAAGTATAATAATAATAATAATAATAATAATAATAATAACAATAATAACAAGTATAATATTAATAATAATAATAATAATAATAATAATAATAATAATACCAACAACAACAACAACAACAACAACAACAACAACAACAGTTTTTGAAAAAAAATTTTTTTTTTGCACATTTCTGTTTTTGTCCTAGTTTGAACAATTTTACAAATTTTTATATTTCTAATTTTTAATGATTATATTAATTTACAGCACGAGTAATATGCTTTAACATATGCAGTATATATAAAATTCAATATAATAAATGTACCTTTTATTTTTAATAAGGCAAGCAACTATATGCCCAATCAAGTGCAAAATACTGAAAATAAACACTAAATGTCAAAAAATAAGGTTTATTGGGTCTTCCTTGTTAAAAAAATAATAATAATATTTTCTATGTTCCTTTCATCACATTTACACTATTTCAGTAATTGTGAATGATGTTTAATAAAAGGCTGCATTTTAAGTAAATGGCAACAGAAAACCCCAGGATTTAGAGCTGAAATGAACCTACAGACAAAGAGCAAATGTTTTCTGGCAATAAATTATTCCTCCTGCACTTCCCCTCGACCAATCTGTTTATCAGTGAAACACTCTGTCATTAGCAAACATCAGAGATCACACTTTCTGGTTTGATTTCAGCGGTCAAAAGTTCAAACGAGCCTTTGGAAAAATAAAAGAAGCCTTTTATTGCGTGCTTCTAAATCTGTCAACTTTCAACATAATGCTGTTTGTAATAGAGTTTGCCATTTAGCCTCTGATGAAAGACCTCTTTTATTTGTTTAACATTTTGAAAACATTACATCTGAACTTTAAAAAAAAGGAAAGTCTAAAAGGATGAATTTCAGGCCACGAGTTTTGATATCTTGCTCAAACATTATCCATCTGCGACCGGTAAAAATGTGCAGTCATTTCGCAATCCTTTATTTTCAGAATGTTTCTGTTCAATTCAGACTGCAATTAAGTCTGCGTTCATTTACTGCTAATACAAACACATATTTATAACAATCTGACCTGATGAATGAGAACATTACAGAAAATATAAAAACATCTAATATTATCCATCTGTTTATACGGGTTCCAGCATAAATGAGTAAACTTCTTATAGATCTGCTTAATTATTCCTTCCTAAAAGTAAGATGCTGCACAATAAGGTATTTGTGTAAATACATAAAAATAGTAAGTATCATTCACTAATTTTCCTTCGGTTAGTCTGTATTTCAGAAGTCGCCACAGTGTAATGAATCACCAATTATTCCATTTGTTTTACGCAGCAAATGCCCTTTCAGCCACAACCCACTAGAAAACACCCATACACTCTTGCATTCACACAACAACACACACACACACGCACACACACACACACACACACACACACAAGGGCCATTTTAATTTATTCAATTCATCTTTACCGCATGTCTTTGGACTAGGGGGAACACACAAACTTCCAGCTGCAACCCAACACTGGGAAACACTCATACACTCTTGCATCTACTCACATACAATATGGCCAATTTAGTTTATTCAGTTCCCCTATACCAAATGTCTCCGGACTGGTGGGAAACTGAAGCACCAGGAGGAAACCCACATAATCACAGGGAGAACATGCAAACTCAACACAGAAATGCCAACTGAAATGCCCAGCCAGGACTTGAACCAGCAACCTTTTTGCTAAAAGGAGACAGCACTAACGGCTGAGCCACCATGCCACCCAAAAGTAAATAAGCTGAATTTGGAACTAACACAAAACCACTTAAGATCACAGTGCGAAAAAAAAGGAGACAATTTATACGTTAGGGATAATATTCAAGTCTAAAAATACATATTTTTTTAGATGAAAGCATTGTATTAGTATGTAAATTTTAAGAATACTACAAAACAGTCACAGAATTTGCTTTTAGAATATATAAAACCTGATATAAACATCCAAAACTCGCAGTTTGTCACTTTCACCTACATAAAATTTATATTAATATATTTTACATCACCTCATATTTCAGTTTCTTATCAAATTCATTCATTCATTCATTCATTCATTCATTCATTCATTCATTCATTCATTCATTCATTCATTCATTCATTTTCTTTTTCTTTTTAACTTAATTGTTAATTTTTACAATATTATGGTTGGAATGGGGGTATAGGCATTAATTAAATGCAATTTAATGGATCACTTAATAAACAATAGCAATAATACTCTGTATAATTATTGTTATGTGATGCTCCGTTTAAGGTTGGGGTAAATGTTAATAAAATACATTTAATGAGTAACATATTAAATAATATAAATCTTTTTTATCAATTTCTGGCCACATCTGTATTACTTTTGCACTGACAGAAAAAATATTTTTGCAAAATTGTTACAATTGTGTTGAATTGAAACAAAACAAAAATTTTTTTAGCAATGTTCAACTTAATTTGTTTGTTAAATTCAGCCCAAATAAATTGTTTACAACCACTTAACTTAAAAGAATTTAGAAAATACAAGGAACCATTTTTTTTTCAATGTAGCAACAACCCTCTCATTGGCAGAGCTGTTGAAAACCAAACACCATTGGCTGTTTTTTTAGAAACAGAGGAGCTACTTTACTCTCAAAAAAAAAAAAAAAAAAAAAAAAAGAAGACTTTAGCTGCTTGTTCAATCCACTTAAATTTGTAAAAAAAAAAAATGATTAGGTTAACTTAATCAATTTGAGTTGGGACAACATAAAGTAATTGTGTAAAACCCAGCATGTATGAGCCGTATTCATGTTTTAGTTGAAATTGTGTCACACATCGAATGAAAATGCACATTTCACAGGAACTTTAAATGAAATCTAAATAAAGAGGAAATATGAGAATCATTAACAATATCGAATTTTGTTGAAAAGTCTGTAACTGTTGTTTGCAACACTTTATTTCAATTGAATTGTTATGACATATTTTAGATGATCACTTTTTTAGTTTTTACGTTAATGAAAATAATGGTTTATTAAAACTATTTTGCTAACTGTCAACCCAAACTTTTGAACATTAAGTGAAAAAAAAGTTAAATAAACAAGTTGTATGCCTTTATTTTGATGAAAAGAAAAGTTTATACATTAATTGCATACATAAAACTTGTATTTTGCAAAACATGTTCTAGCCTAAAATTGACAGAAAGTCATAGCTAAATATCTATGATCTATGATATATTTAAAAAAAATATATTCCAAATTTTAAGTTGATATCTCAAAAAATTAGCTATCAATACGATTTTGTTTGGCTGCAGTTCCAAACATGACCACATTCAGTTTACATTTATGAACACAGAAGGACACTTTTTACAATATTTGTAACGTAAACATATTTTTTAATTAGTATGCACAGATTGGCGATATTTGATTGTAATTTAACCTCTAAAAAAACATATTTGATGTAGCAAATGCTTTATGAATGCTTTACGATATGTATTCTTTTAGCAAATTAATAAATTACTATTGCTCAGTTATATCTATCAGAAATCCCTTACCATATGTAAAATTCTAAATTTTAAGCTTTCAAATAATATACAGTTATATAATTATATATATTATATAACTAACTGTTAGGACTGTTTTAGGTTTAGACTACAATATTATGGTTTAAAATGTAACTTTAAAAGGTCCCACAGGTTGTAAAGTCTAGGGTGACACTAAATGTGTTTCAGTCTATTACTCTTACAACATGACAAAACGCAACATAATGAAAAAAATAACTGTGGTAAAATATGCATTTAGAAGTTCAATCCAAAAATATATATAGCTGGTATTGCTTAATCAGTGGTGGTGTGATGATGACAGTTAAGGGGTTAAAAACACCAAAATATATTGTCTATATTCACTGAAAAATAGATGAAAACATTCATTTTCAATAGGGGGTGTACTCGTTAATGCTGAGGACTGTATTTGTAATCCATTTTTAAAAACCCTGTTACAGAAAAAAAAAATTCCAAGAAAAAAAGAAGGAAAAAACTCCTCAAACTCCCACTCAAACTGAATTCATAAAAAGGGGGAAAGCAAAGTTCAGGGCATTAAATTGATTTATATTTTGGAAAGCGTCAGGTCAATTACAAGGCTGTCCTTAAAATATGTGTTAATAATCACAGTGTGTAATATATGCAGAGAGATGGCAGACGGCATTCCAGTCTAAAACCTCTTAATACTCCTACAGTATTTCATGTCATCTATCAGAGAGACTTTGAGAGGATGTTGAATAGCAGATCCTTAGAGGCCACAGTCTACATACAGACAGCAGAGCATGAAGCCTTAACAAGCAATCAGTCAAATGTGACACCACCGGCGAGAGCTTTTCCTGGCAGGAGAGAAAGAGAAAGAGAGAGAGAGACGGGGGTGAACGGACGTTCCCTTTCGTTTGGGAAAGTCAGGACAGGAAGTGATGGGGAGAGGAAAAAGAGGGATCGTGAAAGCCAAGGTTCAGCGATCATCAGTAAACAAGGGTCACAATCTCTGCAGCTGCTAATCACAACAACATGCTTATCTTTATCTTTATCTTTTGGAAGTGGTGTTATTATATGTGGTCCTGGTGTAGGAGACTACTAAACTAAAAAACTACAATTAATTAAATACAACTAAATTAAACTCTAAGAAATGTATAATATAGAAAAAAATGTATGATATAATATAAAATAATATAATAAAAACTGTTGCTTTGGTCAAAATGAAACAAAAAATAAGATAAAATAAAATAATAGGGGCATTTTAATAATGTGCACTTAATGTGTTTTTGTTTTTCCACATCATTTGAAGTTGCTTCGAATTAGTCTAAAAACAATAAAGAAAACAAAACATTTTACAATACAAAACAACAAGATTTAAGTTGTTAACATTCTTTTGTTTACACCATAAGCAGGCAACTTACAATACTCCTACATTAGTAATAAAATTAAATTAAATTAAATACATTCATAAATAAATACACTAAATAAAAAATAATTAAATTAAATTGAATTAAATTAAATTAAAACAAACAAAATTAAATAAAAAATACATTTCAATAAAATGTGTAGGCTGTGGTGTCCTAATAAATTAAAATAAAAAGAACAACTGTACAAAATAATAATTGTATTAATAAATGATGATCATTTGTAAGCTACCATATTGCACTACACTGTAGGTCAATTTGAATAAAGGAGCCTCCAAAACAAAACCTCAGAAATAGTATAACATAATTTGTGTGTCCTAGTATTTATAAAATATAATAAAATAAAATAAAATGTGTAGGCTGTGGTGTCCTAATAACTTTAAATAAAAGGAATAACTTTACTAAATAATAATTGTGATCATAATAATACGTTGATCATAAGTTAGCATATTTCAGTACTCTGAATTGGCTTTCAGCAACTATGCCCCTCGTTGCTGGAATCAGCTTTCAGAAATGATTAGATGTGCTCCAACATTAGACACCTTCGTTTCAAGACTGAAAACACATCTGTTTAGCTTTGCCTTTACTGAATGAGCACTGTGCTACGTCCGACAGATTGCACTATTATGTTTTTGTCTTGTTTTTCATTGTTTTTTAACCTGTTTAAACACATTTAATCTGTTTTATCCATTTTTGTTCATTTTTATTATTAGTTTTTATTTTTCTTATACTTGTCTCTTTTAATTCTGTTTATGTAAAGCAATTTGAATTGCCACTGTGTATGAAATGTGCTATATAAATAAACTTGCCTTGCCTTACACTGTAGGTCAATTTGAATGAAAGAGCCTCCACAACAAAACCACACAAATATTACAACATAATTTCTGCACCCTTGTATTTATCTAAAATACAATAATAAATAAATAAATAAATAAATAAATAAATAAATAAATAAATAAAAATATAAAAAAATGTTGCTTTGGTCAAAATAAAATAAAATTACATAAAATTACAAAAAAATAAAATAAAATAAAATAAAATAGTGCGCTCTAGTGTTTTTGCTTTCCACATAATTTTAAGTTGCTTTGAATAAGTTTAATATTATTAATATCAATATTAATATTATTTTACACACCATAAGCAGGCAACTTACAATACCCATATATTATCAAATAAAATAAAATAAAAAAATAAAATTTGTAGGCTGTTGTGTCCTAAATACCATATTTCACTGCACTGTAGGTCAATTTGAATAAAGGAGCCTGCACAATAAAACCTCATAAATATTTTTATTAATAAATAAAATAAAATAAAATAAAATAAGATAAGATAAGATAAGATAAGATAAAATAAAATAAAATAAAAGCCTGTGTACACTCTTGATCTACATTTCGACTGTGATTAGAAATGCTGCATGGAACACCCGTAGATAAATACACACTAAATATCCGCAGACTTCACAAGAGTTTAGATTTCTTTTTTTGTAGTCACTGTATATCAGAGAAGTATGACACCCTTTCTATTAAACCAAGGGCACCAGAGAGATTCCTCACGCTCACTACGGCCCCATAAATGTCCAGGATCAAAATGAAAGCAATGCCATATGTCAGTTATATGGCGCTATAACAGGTTTTAAGAAGTGAAGTAATAGAGCCATTCACCTGATCTTGACAAATGGCAAAGGCGAAAAATCCCACATTTTTATTTAGTAATGAAGCCTCCATTATTTTGTTGCGTACCCACCTAATTTATATACCTGACCACACAATTCAAAAAAAAAAGGGAAAAGAAAGGTGTGATGGAGAGAGAGACAGACGGAGAAAGACAGCGTGAGACGCAGACGGAGACACAAAATCTTGCCACGTTTCCTTGTTTTTTCGTGTTTCCCTTGAGATGAGACAAGACAGGAGGAAGCCAGAGAAGAAGTGCCAGGAAATATAGTGGTGCTAAGTCAGCCTCTGATTAAAATTCACACCACTAATGGGCTGCAGGACAAAGGATGCACGCGACTCCATTGATTCTTCTACGATTTCTGTTTGCGCTCAAAACATGGCCGACGGTCTCGTTTCACACTTGTAGATCATTTGCTTTGTTCCTAAACAGGCATAAAAAGGTTACAATGTTGCAGTTTCAACTAGTTTCACTTTCACAAAGCAATATTTCTAAATGGGCCAACATTTGTCAGGTGCTGGTAAAAGCTCATTTCATTGGTCAGAGTCAAAGCAGTTGTTTCATTAGCTGATCATTTTTTAGTAAGAATCAACACAGAGAAAAAATATTTGTTGTAACTTAACATGACATGCGTTCTAAACATTTGTATTATGCTATTTCAGCTTAACTTGTGTATTTCTGACTCAGTTAAGTCAAAAAGAACCCACAAGCAAAATTAATTCTGAACTAAAGACATCAAACCCCTTTTGTTTTAATTTCCACTCATTCAATCATTCATTCATTTATTCATTCATTAATTAATTTTCTTTTTGGCTTAATCCCTTTATTAATCTTTGGTTACCACAGCGAAATAAACCGCCAACTTATCCAGCATATTTTTTACGCAGCGGATGCCCTTCCAGCTGCAACCCATCACTGAGAAACACCCATACACACATACTGTACACTACGGACAATTTAGCTTATACCCAATTCACCTATACCTTGTAAGAAACCCTGAGCACCCAAAGGAAACCCATGCAAACACAGGGAGAACAGGCAAGCTCCACACAGAAATGCCAACTGACCCAGGTGAGGCTCGAACTAGCGACCTTCTTACTATAAGGCGTTTGTGCTACCCTATGCACCACTGTGCTGCCCTCGTTTCAATTTTCTTAAATTAAATTATTTATGATGAACTCTGTTTACTCATTTAACCAATCATCTTGAATCATGTTTTTGGCGATTTAAAAAATTTGGGTAAACAGAATGCAACAATTGCAACTACTTTAAAGAGCCCCTATTATGGGTTTTTGAAACACAGCACAAAGTGAATGAAAACATCCAGCTGAGGTTTAAATCTGAAAGTGCACCGTGTTAAAAACTATTGTTTCTTTATCAAAGTAGTCGACTCAGAGTTGAATAAATGAATCATGTTGGGTTACGATCTTTTGCCTGAACGTGTTGATGTTCATATGGTACATCACCAAACATGCAGTCCCGGATCCGGTAAAACGTAAACGTGCCTTTCCCTATAGACACTAACAGAGCACGGGACTGATCATGACACAAAAATGATGATCACTGACAGATGGAGATTCGGTTGCAGGTAATAAACGATTAAAGTTCTTTTTCACAACAACACCACAGTTTAGCCAACATAGAGTTAAAAACTTTTACACATAACTTAGGAACGGTATATCAGACATTTTATAAAACCTTGACTTTTTGGAAACTATGGAAAACCTTGAAATTGTTTATCATCTCATGCCTATTTCTAATTGTAGAGAATTTCAGAAACCAAAAAAATAAAATCAAATATGAGTAATTCATAACATGTTATCTGCTTTATGACAGGCTAAATAATCTGGTGATTTAAAATTAGAGGCAAATGCACTTTAATCGTGATCCACACAACACATTCAAGATACATCAGTGTATGCAGTGATTTAAAATATATTGTGTAATTTAAAAATATCATATTCAGTTTTGAAATTATGTTACACAAA
Organism: Danio rerio; assembly: GCF_052040795.2. Lineage (NCBI taxonomy): Eukaryota > Metazoa > Chordata > Actinopteri > Cypriniformes > Danionidae > Danio > Danio rerio. Next base: position 25,773,128 of record NC_141038.1, read on the forward strand.
TCATACATGTACTAAACTAAAACAGTAGACATACAGAATAAAAAAGCTAAATCCCTCTCTTCCAGCACGTGGTGCCTAAAGAACAGCAGGAATAATAGTGTTTCATTGGTTACCAGCTTAATCAAATCTAGTTTGACTTTTATCAATTTCATAAACTACTCAACATCACAATGTTACGTAAAGGGCTCATATCATGCAAAATCCACTTTTGGAAGTGCTTTGGACTGAACTGTGTGTATAGGTATAGTGTGTTCACAATCATACTGGAGTGACACAAACAGCAGTCTCTGTTTAAACATTTTCTGATGTTAAAATAGTATTTAAATACTAGCAATAGAGGCCCACTACAACGTGATAGCATCCACCTAATTGATTCACTGGCATGTATTAACATGTCTCTGGAGTAATGCATATAATCATGTGCACAAGACAGGGTTTGCAAAGAAACTTAAAAGATGTTTTTTTTTTCAAATCAGTGCATGTTTGAAATAAAGACAGAAAAAATGCTATGCAATTCATAACCACTGGAATCAGTATAGACACATATGGCCCTATCATACACTTGGCGCAATGTGGCGCAAGGCGCAATGCCATTGTTGTTTGCTAGTTTCAGCTCGGCGCAAGAGTCGCTGTTTAAATAGCAAATGCATTTGCACTCACATGTGTGCCCATAGGCGTTCTGGTTTGAAAAAAAGAGTGTGTTAAGGTGCACTGCTGACGTGTTGCTATTTTGAGGAACTATAATAGACTGTTGCAATAGATCAAAGCTGGTCTAAAGTCCAGCGCAGATCGCGTTAGTTGTGCGACTCGCTCAAACATTGTTTAATACAAACAGTATGTTCAGCAATACACAAATATCTTTACAAATGAAAAATAATTAGAGAAATTAAATATTACCAAAAATATTATTTTCTAGCCTACATAAATATAAAAACCACCTTCTTCATCTCGGGGGGCTTTTGTAGATTATTCCTGACAATTTGCTTCTGTATAATGACATTATTAGTAGTAGTATTATTTATTATATGCATATTTATATTTCTTTTATTAAAAACAAGCTTAGATTTGCCCACCTGTCAGGTTTTAGACCATAGGAGGTATAGAATATGTATTTGGAAATAACTAGGTTTCTGAAAATTAGAACTGAATTTAGAAATAGTTTTAAAACAAATCTTTGCGCTTAACAAATAAAATTAATTATGTATCGGCAAATGGTTGTCTGTGAGTACAACACGTTTCCCTATCCACGAGAGTGAAAGTGAAAGTAAAGAATGAGGAGGCTTATTCTCTCATTCTCATGCTATAGATGCTCTGTTTAACTGTTTTCTTACTAGTGAAACACTCAGTTTTTCCACTTACAAAGTCCGCCATGTAAATAGCAAATGCGCTATGGTACAGCGCAACTGACTCTTAAAGGGAATGTGAGATGAGACTCTGATTGTTTTTTTTCTCAAAACACACCTATAACTCATTAAGAGAATAAGTTCAACCCTGTTAGACCATGTGCCACGGCACTTAGCGGAGTTTTCCCTCCTTAAAATAGCAAAAGTGGATTCTGACATGCCCTTAATGCTTTTGTGCCCTGTGCTTTGGACTTTGTACCTGGATCGTCAAAATAGAGCCCATAGTGTAAGTACAACTATAAGCAAGAACAATTCAATCACACAACAAGAGTTTTGGTTTGTGGACATTAAATCAGGCTTATATTGTAAAGTAGCATAATGGATATCCATAAAGCAGTATATATTAACTTGTATCCTGTCACACAAAACAGTGCAAACTTAAACGTGTCTGTCTGTGTGCTGTAAACTAACAACATTTATGTGCGACTCATCATTGCAGAAAAGCTTGAATACGCTCAACTACAAATACATCAAATAACCATTGGGAAACTTCCTGGTTCAGTATTACTGTGATGCTGTTAACTCAGAAACTGCATGACTGTTTCATTCATATCTGTCTCTGTCACTGACTGCTGTTTATATGATGTAACATAAAGCAGGAAAGCTGACACAAATGCTCATATGCAGTTTCATTCACAGGCTATGAAAAACAGTTACATTTTATTGTCATTTTAAGCAAGGTATAACAAATTATCTGATGGATATTTAAAAACTTTTTGGAAATATTTAGAAACTTTACAGGCACATTCTGAAGACACCAAAGGCTTATTTTACCTCTTGTAAAAGAGGTAAAATAAAAGCACTTTAATTGAATTCAGCCAAACTTTAACATACAGTGTAAAAACTGCTGTAAAATGTACAGTTTTACTGGCAATTTTAGTAGGTAATACTGTAAAATTTATAAGCCCACAATTTACAACCAAAATTGCCAGTAATGCTGTAACTTTTTACAGTGTACTTACAGTATGCATTGCACTAAGACTGTTAATACCTTGTAAATTAGCATTTAAGCCCTTTTAATACTTTTTATGGGTTTTAAATTCCTCTACATTCATGCCATCTTTAAATACTTTTTTTAAGATATTGTGGATATTATGAGTATTTCCAAATTAAACCAAACAGAAAAAAGCGTATTTTTCAAAAACAAGTAGGCCGATGTGAAAGCATCCTAACACGCCTAAAATCACGGAGCTCATGCAGCGACATCCCTGAGAACATTCCTCTCTCAGACTCATTTGCTAACAGAAGCCACGCTGCTGTCATCAGGCAGACCTGAGTAGATGAGCTCGCGCCCGTGAGCCAGTGAGTGAAGCGGCGGCTGTTGAAACAGGTAATCATGCTGGAGATGATGGTTGGAGAGCACAGTTCAGCTAAGCGACAGGGTGAAAGCGCTGAGTAATCCGGCTGCATTAAAAAGCAGACAGGCACCAATATCACACCACAATAGAACATGTACAAAAGAGAGGGAACATTCTAAACGGGCACTTATGTCATCTCTCTGCAGCTGCCACTCACTGCCAGAGCCAGCAGCCAATCAGATGGCAGACTCACGGAGAATAATACGGACTGATGATATTCACAAAGACTTTGCTTGTCGCAGGTTTGTTATTGATTGCGGATTTTTGTTGGGAAGGGAGCTGATTGTGTTAGTTTTTTGGGATTAAATTTTTTTTATGACATTTTATATGATTTATTAATTTAGTATGATTTTACTATTATTATTAGGTGAACAAAACAATAAAATAATACAAATTCAAGGATTTATGGAAACATGTAGTAGCACCAAAGTCATGTTTTAGCTTTGTATGGTAGATGTTTACTCTCAACAATAACCACATTAATAATAATAATAATAATAATAATAATAATAATAATAAAAGTTTTCAACTGACAAAATTGTATTTTTTGTAGTCCAAACTTCACAATATTTATGTACTGTATAAGTGACTCCAACATATATGAATGCTATTTCTACTATTAAACTTCAAATAATAAACAACCCTCCTGTCATGTTCACCTTCTGCCCCTTACTTTAGTTTTCCCGGTCAAAATTGAGCACTCTCTTTAAATGCTCTTAAATTGCACAAAAAACATTTTTCACCACCAAACATTTATTCAACATTTAGCTGTGAACAATGTCTCAAACTAGTATTTAACATGAATTTATAGAATTAGCTATAAAATAACTGCAGTGAATATACAAATAGGCACTGAAAATGTATTACAAAATGAACATGTAATGTAATGGGGGTAATCACATGGGAGGATCGGCACATAAGCACGGGAAAGAGATAAGTACCCACAAAAGATGTTGTTCAGTCTGAAATGTGTGCAAGTGAGTTGGAGTGCTGTGTCTGGGGTTGATGGTTGAATATAGTCTGGATACCCATTAATTTCCTATGGTGGTCACTTTTTACCGGGAACACCACAGGGGTAACACGGTTGATTAAAACACTCACAATTCAACGAAAGAGGTGGTCACAGAATTATTAGCCCTGCTGTCAATTTTTCTTTTTACCAATTTTTTCAACACATTTCTAAACATAATAGTTTTAATACATCATTTCTAACTGATTTATTTTAGCTTTGCCATGATGACAGTAAATAATATTTTACTAGATATTTTTAAGACACTTTTATAACCCTTAAAGTGACATTTAAAGTCTTAACTAGGTTAATTTGGTAAACTATGCAGGTTTGGGTAATTATGCAAGTTATTGCATAACAATGGTTTGTTTTGTATACTATCAAAAAATATATGTAGCTTAAAGGAGCTAATAATTTTGTCCTTAAAATGTTTTTTTTTTAAATTAAAAACTGCTTTTACTGTAGTCAAAATAAAACAAATAAGACTTTCTTCTTACTACTGTAAAAATTACCTTGGTCTGTAAAGCATCATTTGGGAAATATTAAAATAATAATTGTAATAATAAAAAAAATCAAATGGGGGCTAATAATACTTCAACTGTATGTGTTTATTTATATTTATAGATTTGCATTTATTTTAACAAACACAAATCTGCATAATATGCCACTCCCACCCCCCTCATAAATATGTTATTCTTTAATGAAAATAAAACATACATTTTGATATTTGAAGAGTTCAGAAGCAAAAACCTCTAAAAGTGCCATCTGAAATTCTCTTCTAAAATTAGCTTAGCATCCTATATGATTATATCCAGTAATTTACTTTAAAAGGTAATAAAAGTAAACTTTGCCATAAAAGTAAAATATACTGAACCTACACAGTCTCATAAAAAACAACAGGATAAAATAGATTAAAATTTCATGTAACTTTTTTTTCACAAAAGGTATTTGAAAGAATTAAAATGCTATTTGCATTTAATATGCTTTCCATGTAAATGAAAGACATTTTGTACATTTATTTTTAATGCAAACTCCACAGAAAGAAAAGTAATAAAGAAAAAAGGTAAAAAAAAAATCTAACACAAAAATAAAACCACAAAAAGCCTTCCTACAGTGCATTGTGTTTGAGCAAGCCAAAAGATGAACAATAATGGAGACACCAGGAAATCTCCGAACACACGGTGCATGTGTTCATCCAACATCTATACCTCCATTCATTCTCAAACTCTACATACTAGCCACAGAGGAGCAGTTTGATGCACATCTAGCGGTGTGCTATTTTTATTATTCAAACTGTCCACAGAATCAAGCCTTCGTGTCTTGCAAGCCGCTTTCACAGCAGGGAACAATGAGTGGTGAAAGTGGACGGAGGATCTACAGTATCACTGCTCCCCCTGGTGTGCAGGAGCGGGACGGTCGGACGGGTCACAGTTCGCAGAGGGGCGTTTGTGAACCCAGCTGGCTTTAAGATGGCTGGGTGAAAACTGGGAGACACTAATTCTGCTCAATGAATCCAATTAGACTGTCTCACCCATTTGGAGGAATATGTGTCTGCTCTTCCATTATCCTATCGTTTCACACTGGACATGCCTTGTTATTGTTCATGCACGGTTATTTGTGTGTGTGTGTGTGTGTGTGTGTGTGTGTGTGTGTGTGTGTGTGTGTGTGTGTGTGTGTGTGTGTGTGTGTGTGTGTGTGAAATGCAGTTTTTTATTATAAAAAAAAGCCAGCAGTGCAAATTATTGGTTGTTTTCAGAGGATTTTATATATATATATATATATATATATATATATATATATATATATATATATATATATATATATATATATATATATTTTTTTTTTTTTTTTTCATATTAATGCAATCGCACTTTGCATGTGCAGTTATATTTATTTTAATATTTACTAATTTCGCAAACACTAATAAATGCTACCTGGCAGAAATGGAAATATTTATGTTTGTTTGTTTGCTTATATATAATATAATAAATAAATATATTAATGTTTTATTGTCATTACTACTTAAAAAAAAAAGTTAAATAACAAATAAATAAAAAAAATAAAAAAAAACATTGTGCTGGAACAAAAGAAAGAAATATATATATAAAAGAACAGGAATAATAAAAATAATAATCAATAAAGTAAATTAATATTAAATAAACAAAAAATAAATATGAAATAAAGCATTTATTTTATTTCATTTTATGTATAGTCGGCAAAATAAAAAAGAATAAAAATAACTAAATAAAAAAGAAATAATAATAATAATATATCACCAGCAAAGATAACATTTTTGTTTTCTTTTCAATGATCAAATCCTAGATGAAAGCCATCAGTTTCTCTCACAGCATACATACATGAAAAGCAAAGGCTGTGAATCACATAAGACTGCCATTATGAGTCATTAGCAAGCCTTATGCTTTAAACCCCATTCAGGGACTGCAAGCAGGAGACTTAAACATGCCGGGCCGCTCCGTCCCTAAAGGGTTAAATGCACATGTGCGCTAACCCTCACACACATACACACACTGCCATCCTGAAAGCGCACTAGGCTGGCTGTGCATACAGATGCACTCATCATAATTCATTTAAGCCCATAATTCTCAGCAGGCTAATGCCCCACCAAAGACCCTCAACATCCTTAAAGAGTTAAATCATCACTTTGGGAAAGAACAGAGGAATGGAGAGGGAGAGAGAATATATGTGTGTGTGTGTGTGTGTGTGTGTGTGTGTGTGTTTGTGTGTGTAGTCCATAGTCCAAGATTTTATATATATATATATATATATATATATATATATATATATATATATATATATATATATATATATATATATATATATATATATATATATATATATATATATATATCAGTCAGAATTATTAGCCTCCTGTTTTATTAGCCCCCTGTATATTTTCCCTCAATTCCTTTTTAATGGAAGATTTTCTTTCATGAAAGTTTAAATAACTAATTTTTAAGAACTGAATCTCTCTTATCATTGCTATGATGACAGTACATAATAGTTTACTAAATTTTTCAGGATAGTATCCAGCTTAAACTGCAATTTAAAGGCTTAACTAGGTTAATTAGGTTGATTTGGCAAGTAAGGTTTATTAGGTAAGTCATTGTATATGTGGTTTGTTCTGTAGACAAGTGGAAAAAAAAAAAAAAAACGGCTTAAGAGGGCTAACATTATTAACCTAAAAATGTCTATTAAAAAAATAAAACTACTTTTATTCTAGCCAAAATAAAAACAAATATGATTTTTTTTTTACAGAAGAAAAAATATAGGAAATACTGTGGAAAAAAAAATTGCTCTGTTAAACATCATTTGGAAATTATTTGAAAAAGAAAAGAAAATTCACTGGAGGGCTAATAATTTTAACTTTGACTGTATAGACAGTTAAACAAACAATAAAGAAACAATTTAAAAAAATAAATAATTAAATACTTTTTTTGTCATTTGTAAATTATTATGAAAATACTCTCTGTTTGTGTGTGTGTATGTGACTTTTCAAGGATGACTGGAAGTGCTTGGACCAGTCCCTTCAGTCAAGTATGTTGCCATGCGAGGGATTAGCGTGTGTGAAGCTCCAGGTCTTGACCTGCAAGCCTGGAAGCCAGTCTGAAACCTGACCCCAGACCAGGTGTGTGCCTTCGGGTCGAGAGGTTGGGAAAGCACGCAACTAAAGACAGCTCGTCCATAAAAGACATACTGCTCCAATTAAATCTATTCCAACCATTTCAAAACACCAGGCGTGAGCTCTGTAAACTTAAGCTGGAGCGTAACTGCACATTAAACACTACTACTGCACATTTGAAACTAAACACTCCAGTTGGATAATACAGTTCCGCTTTTGGTGTTTGCATCAAATAAAGTTCATAAAATCTTTTATAAAGTAACTACAAAGAAGTGTGCTGCCTACTGTTATGTTTTGAATAAAGCACATACAAATCTAATGGTAAACTAGATGAGAGAATTATGTTCTAGTATAACATAAATTATACTATTACATCTTAATGTAATACCAAGTTGTTGGAGAATAGTAGAAAATAATACATATGCAATTGTTATATCCACTGCTATTATTTAAATATAAGCATCTTTTAATACAGTGGCTGCATTTTAAACCTACTACTCAGGTACAGACGACCACACGACCATTAGAAAAGTGTGTTCTATAAAATAATGTGAGTATTATGAATGGAATTGAGACATACTACTGCAGTTTACTGCAGTATAGCTGCAGTTGAAATCAGAATTATTGAACCCCCTTTGAATCTTTTTTCTTTTTTAAATATTCCCCAAATAATGTTGTAACAAGGTAATTTTCACAATAGAGAAAGTCTTATTTGTTTTATTTTGGCTAGAATAAAAGCAGTTCAAATTTTTTTAAAAAACATTTTAAGGTCAAAATTATTAGCCGCTTTAAGCTATATATTTTTTTCGATATGCTACATAACAAACCATTGTTATACAATAACTTGCCTAATTACCCTAACCTGCCCAGTTAACCTAATTAACCTAGTTAAACCTTTAAATGCCACTTTAAGCTGTATAGAAGTGTCTTGAAAAGTATCTAGTCAAATATTATTTACTGTCATCATGGCAAAGATAAAATAAATCAGTTATTAGAAATTAGTTATTAAAACTATTATGTTTAGAAATGTGCTGAAAAAAATATGATCTCTGTTAAACAGAAATTGAGGAAAAAAATAAACAGGGGGCTAATAATTTAGGGGGTTTATTAAACCATACTGAACTAAACTGAAATTCAACTGTGAATACTGGATTGACAGTTTTAATTTACTAGAACTTCTATGTTTAGCTGCTTTGACACAATCTACATTGTACATGAGCTATAGTAATAAAGATGAATTGAACCTAATTGAATAACATATACAAAAAATACAGTAAATATGCACATACAGTATGCAGTGTTTAAAGTACATTGCAAGGACCACATAATCCAATCCAATGTTAGCTGTAGAAATTAAAGCCAAATTTACAGCATAAATAATATTTAATCAAAAATGTTCAGTTAATTATTCCTGCTGACCAGATGTGAGCTCTGTAAACTTAAACTCCAGCATAACTGCGCATTAAATGCTTCTCTTGCACAAGTGCACCTAAAACCTCCAAAGGTCACAAATGTGCGGCCATAAAGGGGAACGGTGGATAAATTAAATGCCAACATCACACATTCTCCAAGAAAAAAAAAAAAAAAACAGCAAGACTTTGCTTTTAGTTTCAAAATAATTTACTGCGTCTTTAAAAAGCTCTGTCATCTGCAGCCGGAGACCCATAACTGTCGCCAGAGTCGATCATTTACCCAGAGATCTCTTAAGTGTGAGGTGCTAATGGGACGGAGCCGTGCGAAACAGAATGCGATGACTTACAGTACATCTAACACTACGTCTTATTTAGAAGTGGAGGTTCAGAGGGGAGCGAGGCCAGTATCATATCATAACACATTAAGTCGACTGCAGCAATTTAATTAAGCGTCCTGCTGTACATGAGCAGCGGTGGATGCTGACTGGAGGTCTCAAAACCCTCAAACACTGTGGGTCACAGATAGAAGGCAGCTACTGCATGCTTAAAATGAGGACAACTATTATCAGCATAAAAACAGCCTGCAGAAATGTATCGGTACTGACCATACTTTGTAAATAGAAGTACAATTGGAGTAAAGCTCAAAAAAATCTGAATAAAATTTTAAATGAAAACATTTTAATTGAATAAACAATAAAATAAATAAAATAAACTTTAAATACAAATAAAACTTTAAAAAAAAGATTTTTAAAGAAAATAAATAAATAAATGTAAATAATATAAAAACAAAAGAAAATATAACAACAACAACAACAACTATAATAATAATAATAATGTTATTATCATTATCATCATCACCATTATTATTATTATTATTATTATTATTATTATTATTATTATTAGTAGTAGTAGTAGTAGCAGTAGTAGTATTAGTATTAGTATTATTATTGTATGTGTAGGTTCAATAGGGTAAAGAGGTTAGGTCATTGTAATAACTGATAATAAAAGAAATTCACTATAGATGCAGTTAGGTATTTTTCACTAGTAAGTAGACACTGAAAAAAAAAAACTATAAAACAATAAAATAAATAAATAAAACGGTATGAGCTGCATGACTTAAGATTTGCCACTGTTTGGGAGCATATGGTCTACTGTCTGAAACTTTCTAAAGGATGCTCCATGACTATCCTGTTCCCATCTAATCTTGGTTTATAATATTCTTTTAGTTCTGTTTCTGCTCTTAATAGTGTGTATGTAATTGAATGTATAACAAGAACTTCTGTACACATTGTTACAAGATATCAGTTGTTTATTTGAGAATAAAATAATAATAATAATTATAATAATAATAATTAGGTACAAGTTCTTTATATCAAACGACTGATTTAAATGTTACAGCAAAGCAGCAAAACTTCACCCTCATGAAGGTAATACGGAAGTAACTGAAATTGCAGTTTATCAAAATTCCACCTGGATCCAAAATAGAGCACATTTCTATTGACTTCAGTGTTAAAATGGCCAACTTCACAGCAGAGGGGTTTACAGCCTCGAACAAAAAACAATTTTGGTGTATTTAACTATTATTAGACTTTATAATTACAGCTATTCATGACAATTGTGAGGTGCTGAATCTTTTTATAACTCAAAGCCCATCTAAGTAAAATGCTAGCAGGCATCCGTAGCTCTGCTCACGCTCCACCTTTCTCCCCTTTTTGGTTCCCCCGGTCAATGCCATGACGTGCAAACAAAATGGCGAGAGTTGGCCACGTCCACTTGTAGCTTAATTTGCACTCTTCAGAAACCTATGGGTGATGTCACAGATGATACATCCATATTTTTTACAGTCTTTGGTTACAGCCCAGGCTCATTGGAGATACATGCCACAGCTATTTTTTTGAAGCATGAAATGTTTCTCTGAGTGCATTTTATTTGCAAATCCCCTAGAGGGCATTGTACATAATTATCAAATTTGAAATACATTACTTAGGATACATTTGATGAACATTTCAAATCAGTGGCCTTACTAGAACACAATAACCAAAAGGCTAGGCTTGTGGTACAGTTTAACGAGACCAGTAAACCACTGAACTAATATCTTACACCTAAACCCAAGAATAGTGTAATAGTAAGAGAAAAGTGCATTGTGAACATGTAGTTTTACCTTAATTTTACATTGCTTCTCTGGAACCACACCTCACCAAACTCGAACTTGAGCACTCTGCATCACAATTACAACCCTATACAATATGAGCTACTGGGAAAACTGGTAACGCCAGAAAAGTTGTCCATATGGAGACAGATGAGGCAAAAGTATTTGATTTCAAATCATAGACACATTGGTGTTGTGCGAAGAAAATAACATCACTGTAAATCATTATCATGATGCCATATAATGAGATCGTTAAACCTTCAGGTTACACAAATAAACCCCATCCAGCATAGGAGCGTGGCCGGAGGCGCTGTAATATTAAAGCAGGGAAAGCTTAAACGCCGTCCAAAGATTGCTATTTCCACAAAGCTTGTTCTGTTTTTGTATTTGGGCTTCCAAAGGACATGACACAGAGAGAAGAGCTTACACTTAAATTTGAATTTAGATTTTTTAATTAAGAGAATTATGAAAATTTATACCTCTAGCATTTGACAAAGGACAGCTTCCAGAATCTCTCCTAGTTCAGTGCTGGATTCGGCTAAAACTCATTAAAGAAGGAGCAGCTCCAACCATAATGTAAGAAGCTGTGAATTGTAAGTCACAACCTGTAAGTATTTTTATTTGTTAAGATTGATCTAATACATGCTTCGTGTCTAGCGTTAATTGTATGTTGTAGCAAGAATTTAAACAAAGATGTAAACAACAGGAAATGCTGTTTGGCATAGTTAACAATTTTGCTACAAATTCATATTTATTCACCAAGCCGATGTAAACCCCCACAATCTTCACTAGCGTTGCAGTGATCCACGAATCACAGCACATTATTTTAGCTGACCAATCAGAGTCTCTTGAGGGCGGGCTTTTGGGCGAAGTAAGAAATATGATAGTCGTTTTCAGGTTAGCAGAGTAGCAGTATATAATCAATGTAAGATACATGAAAGATACAAATGAAGCATAAACATGCATTGCTTTGCATCTTATAAACACAACCAAGCCTTAAAAATACACTCTGGACCACCCCTTTAAAGTGGCTAAGTTAAGTTATGAGCTATTATCACTTTACCTTTTCAAATAGTGCATGTTGATATTTACAAGAATCACCCAAATGCTCCCTTTATAACAATTAAAAGATGCCAGGATTTTTTAGTCTGACTATATGAACTACAAGGACAAAACTCCAGCCACACACTTTGCTCTTCGCTCTGTGATACTGGCAGCTTTCACAGATGACTTACTGTATGACAGCACATGGAGAGCGGCGGTGTCACAATGCAACATAGCGCAAGCTAATCTGCCCAGCCCTTTCCAGCTACGGAGGGTTAATTGCAAAGGCTTGCCCCCTGTTCACTCTGTTTGGATAGGTGCTTCTCGTTGCAAACAGACAAGCCTTTGTGTCGCTTCACTTTAATCTGTGACTTCATTAGGGAAGGAAATGGGAGTAAATACAGAAAGCCATTGTCTTTCTTTAGGGAGGGAGCGCACAATGCTAGCTTGAGATGTTGTGTAACTATCTTGTCTGTAATATTCATTACACACCTGGGTCTCGGCCTATTGGTCTCAATTATGCCACGGAGAGGCGATGGGAGAGGAATGTGTGCGTGTATGCCAATAAAATACACAATGTTCCAACTTGAGTTGCACTCTCCGATTTCTGGAGGAATGTCTACTAATATTGTGTTGTTGGAAATGTACGTGTCAAAGCTCAGCCTAGTCTCAACAATAACCTCACACATGCAGGCTGGGAAGGCTAGTTTTAGAAAGAACCGGACAAGGGTTATAAACAAATATGATGCTTTTGTTTCTCACTTTGGAAAAACTGTGTAAACGCAGTCATAATAGTTATGCTAGCTCAATCTGTTATCGGCAAACACCGATGAATTTTTGTTTAGCCTGTCAAAGATCATGGCATATTTTGAATGCTTATTGAATGAAAAAGCAAACAATGAGGTACACATGAGGGCGATTTTGGCCTAATAATTATTACTGCACTGAAAATGAATGTCGGCAGAGTGCAAACATCTAAAAATGATGTTTACTGAGATAGTCCATCAAAAACATCAACAAAGAGATCATTTAATATGTGAACGTTGCTATACATATTGCATAAAACGATTAAGAAAGACTGTCAATAACTAACAACAGTTATTTATTTTCATCAACGACAAAGACATGCAACTCTGTAAAAATTGCTCGGTTCCACACAATTCCTTCATGTTGTCCCAACACATATCGATTAAGATAACTTTTCACAAATTTAAAAATTTTTTTATCAAGTCTAAAGTACAAAAATGTATGATTTTTAAATACACATTAACAGCCCTTATATTTGTGTAATAAATAAATATATTTATACAATAGTAATTACTTTTATAATGTAATACAATGCAAATTATATCATTCAACAGAATATAAAACGTGTAAAGTAAATATAAAGCATTATTAGCAAAATAATAAAGTTGAATTAAGGTCTGTTTTGGCCAAAGAATTATTACATGACTAAAAATGACTTCTGACAGCCTCAAATAGTGCCTAAAAGTATCAGACAAAATCCATAAGAAAAAGCTACAAAATGATCATTTAACAGCTGAATGCCAGCATTTGTATTGATCACAATGCTAAAAAGAGACATCAGGCTGTTGTAACCGAACAATTGTTTCTATTCAAATTTATCATTGCCTTCTTCCTCCATCAATGTCCCTCTCAGTCGCCTCCTATTTCCTCTCGTTCACTCTCCTTTCGCATTCTCTCCTTCTTAGTGAAATGAATTCTGTAGCGCGCTTGCCAAATGACCCGTGACCATGGGCGGACAAGGTTACCACTGCTGACTTTTACTGCCTCTCTGGTCTCCTCTCTGCACAAGCCCTCTTGCCTGCCTCAAATACAAAGGCGGATACCAATAATAATGAAAAACAGCAAGATGGGGAAAGATGGGAGGGGGCGAAAATACGAATTGCACAGGACAAACCTGCTGCTCTGCTACTCTCAAGGCCAGACCTGACAAAAACATCAACATGATGACAGCAAAAGATGTGCTGAGAATTATGTATATATATATATATATGGGGAAATTTATATATATATACCGCATATATATATGCGGTATATATATATATATATATATATATATATATATAATAACACTAAAAAAGAGGAAAGAAATACCATTAATTATTAATATTAAATATAAAATATATGTAATATTAATGAGTAATATATATATCATTACAGTACTAACCCTCCTGCTGACCTTCAGGTTTTTAACAACAGTGTTATTATTATTACTATTATTATTATTACTATTATTATTATTATCACACCACTGTAAAACCCATCAGTCAACTTTATCAAATGAAATGAGTGTAGTTTACTCAATTTACTAACATTTTATTTAACTCATTTGAAAAGAGTTTTGAACTCAGTGTTGAACGTAATACGTTCATTAAATACCTCATTACTACAACTTAAATGGAGTTAGTTCACAGTACTCAGATTAGTTTTTTTTTTTTTAACTCAAATGGTTTGTAACAATCATTCATTCATTCATTCATTCTCTTGTCGGCTTAGTCCCTTTATTTATCCGGGGTCGCCACAGTGGAATGAACCGGCAACTTATCCAACTTATATTATATAAGTTTTTACGCAGTGGATGCCCTTCCAGCCGCAACCCATCTCTGGGAAACATACACACACACACACACACATTCATACACTACGGACAATTTAGCTTACCGAATTCACCTGTACCGCATGTCTTTAGACTGTGGGGGAAACCAGAGCACCCGGAGGAAGGCAGGGAGAACATGCAAACTCCACATAGAAACACCAACTGAGCCGAGGTTCGAACCAGCGACCCAGCGATCTTCTTGCTGTGGGGCGACAGCACTACCTACTGCGCCACTGCCTCAACTTGTAGCAATCAGTTTCCTCAAATAGTTTGAGTTGCCTTAACTTATTGATTTAGTTCTCTTCCTTCATTGGGTTTTACTGTGCTCAAATTGCTTCATTTACATTATAAATGTATTAAGTTCACAGTACTCATTAGGATTAGTTTTTGAACTTAAATGGTTTGCAAGTAGTTTACTCAAATGGTTTGTGTTACCTTAACTTTTTTAGAGTGTATTAATATTTTAATTACTATTTATTTATTTATTTATTTATTTATATTTATTGTTTTTTAATATATCTCGAAGTTTGGTGGCCTTATGTTGTTATACTCTTTGTTTTTTTCTTTAGTCAAAAACAAGTAAACAAGTGTTGACCACTGATTAAACATTGAGGAAATACTCCTCACTGATGAGGGAAAGTCATTCACCAGCATTCAGTTTGTGATAAAGATGAGGTTGTTTCTTCATGCAAAATAACTTTCAGAATTGAAAATAACTTTAGCTGCTTCATTTTAAAGGTTTAGTGAAGGCTGGTTCACCTTTGGCCCAGGGGATGAATGGTGTATACAGAATTTTAAGACAACAGGGGAAGTCAGTGTTGCCAGATATAACTGACTTTTTCAGCTTAAAAGCTGTCCAAAACCTACCCAAATGAACAAAAAAGTGCAAAATATTAGATTCATATTTAATTTTATTAAAATTTATTTAAATTGAAATTAACCTTATTACTTTACCTGTCACAATTCTAAACCATACAGCAACCAACACCAGCAGTCGCAGAACCACAACATACTGTAACTGGATCACATCGAAACACTGTTCGCTCCCACCCACACACTGCACTTAATGCTGTGTAGATTACTCTATTAGAATATGTTTTACTTTTAAAAAAGGAGAATAAATATGTCCTATTTGGCATTTTTAATTATTTTGAACATAATTAGGTCCTGCTTGTCAATCAGACAATGTTTAACAGAAATTAACTGCAGGTGCTGCTTGATGCACGTGCAAGGAAAGGGAGTCAGATTTGTCTGGGGAGTCAGATTTTGATACAACTTTCCTTCACCTCCTCTTGCAGGTGGGCCCACTCGGCTTGCAATATGCACTGGACACTACTAACTAAATCAAGTAGGAAGCATGCCTGCCAACACTCCCGTTTTTCTCGTGGAGTCTCCCATATTTCAGAACCATCTCCTGCCACCCTTTCATTTAGCTATTTCTCCCGTAATTTCAACCCCCCAACCGGTCCTCAGCATTTTGGTACAGTCTGTGAAACTCCCGGGTCGCCAACTTTGATATAGTGCCTGAAACACGCTTCATAGTACAGTTACTAACATCACAGTACATAGTACCCGGATCTCAAAAGTGTTAATCAGACACCTCACCACCAAACCTAATCCCCCCCAGGTCTCCTGGATTTTCAGAGACAAATGTTGCCAGGTATGGTGGGGGGACACAGTTACGTTTGGTTAAATAAGTTGCATATAACATTTACATTTCAAAACCACCCAAATTTGTCAACCTGCCATGTCAGGTTTTACCAGCACAATCAAATGCAAATCTCACATTTCCAACATTAGAAATTACCAGTAGTAAAATAAATGTACAACAAGAGTCAGAGTCATGAAAAGGTTACTATGAGATCAAAATCATAATGGTACATTATCCATATGGTTGCAGAAATGGTTAAAAAATAACTGTCACATTAGTCACATTTCACATGTTCAGGGTTGGTAGATGTACCAGGGATCCAACTGTAGCACATAAACACTGGAGAAGTCTGATTTTTATGTTACCTGTAAGTAATATATATATATATATATATATTATATATAAATGAAAAACAACATATACTCTAGGTGTATAATGGTAACATTTACAGTCAACACAAACACTGCACTTTATCTTGTTCATTATTCTGACTCAAATAACTAAAAACTGCTGCTGACCAGAAAGATGTGTGTGTGTGTGTGTGTTTTTTTATTTTATTTTTTTTTTTATAATCTTTAATAGGACACTATATAGTCCTGACCCAGAGTGTGACATCTATACATCAAACAGCTAATGAGAGAAGAGGCTCACAGATGTCTTCTCTCTGAAAGACATATAATAAGGTTACCAGCTCGGTAACAGAGGTGGTATTATCACCCTGATCCCTAATGGTTAGATATGTCTTTAGCAGATGGAACATAACCATCTGAAAAGATGCATTTCAGGCCGAAAAACAGGAACATAAGGTGCAGGATTATACACAAAAAATGTATTTGAAAAGGTTTTCTATGAATTTGGATTTTTGTGAGAGCTTAAGTGATTATAACAGCATTATATATATATATATATATATATATATATATATATATATATATATATATATATATATATATATATAATGCTCTTATGATTTTATATATATATATATATATATATATATATATATATATATATATATATATATATATAAAATCATAAGAGCATTATATATATATATATATATATATATATATATATATATATATATATATATATATATATATATATATATATATATATATATATATATATATATATATCACACAAGTAGCAGTGTGCTATGGCTGTATATCAGCACTGGTGGGAGCTACATGCTACAAGTGTGATATTGCGTTTATACAACAGTTTGACGGCACAATCTAAAAACATAAAAAAGAAAATCAAACACAGAGCATCTAAAACCCTTTTGTATTAGGAACTACTTTCTTCCGCCCTTCATTCACATTTGTAGTTGACAGCAGAAGCTGTTACTAATTCACCAACGTCACTTCAGAGATAGTATTTGAATGATTCTCTGCAGCATAATGTGAAGCGGCGCTTCTGGTGTGTGACCCCCTTAAGGTGATGACAAAACAGCAAATTTTAGTCACATTTTACGATTATAAGACTGAAGTGACATGAAATGTCATCCGTCTACAGAGATTTATCACCAGACTGCTGTTGTCTTTGCAATAAGGAGGGACAATGCTGAATCCAGCTTCTTATTCGCAGCTTCTTATTCACTCTATCCGGTCCACTTTAAAAACCACGAGGCTTCCGTTTTTCAGCTTTTTATTCACGCTCAAGAGAACACACTTAGAAAGGGCTTAATATGCGGTTCTGGCACCATCTTGTAGATAGACAACGCCAACCGTCTTTTCCGCCTGACGAGCTCTCAGAAATTGTAAATATTTAAAAATAGGCACTATTCTTACAAATAAACTGCATAGTTGCAATCTAAACAACTACATTCTCGACTAAAAAAGCCTCAAAAGTACATTTTGTTGTCTAACAGCAGTAATATTTGTCAAACTGTTTGTTGCTTGCTGTATGTGGGTGGAGTAATACACAGAGTTGAAGGGTGAAGAGATCTTTTAATCCCAGTTGCATTGCACACCTCCTGTCTTGTAGATATGATTATATGTGTTGCTAGGAAGACATGTAACACATGGCTGTCAATCAATTCGGTGGGTGGGGAAACCTTAATTCTACGTCACATTGAAGTAGGCCTCAAAATGGAAAAATTTGAATCCTATTTTAACATCAGGAAATAAAAAAAAAAGAGACTTATTGTGTATATATCAATCCAGTATGACTGTGGACATAGCTCTGTCCAAACAGCTTACAAAAGATGATTTTCATCATAGGTGCCCTTTAAGTTCTAATCATAAAACCTAAAAAAAAAATGCAGCTGTACGTTTTTATGGTGAAGATCTGGCAACCACAGCTGCTGGTTTTACACTGGACAAAAAAGAAGTGAAATTTAGTAAATAAATAATGAAACGATGAGGTAACTGTAGATCAGAGCATGTCTAGAATTCCAGCTGTGAATTGCTCAGCAAATAGGGTGCATTGCTACAATCCTCTATTTTGTAACACACAAAAAGAGAGAGAGAGAAAAAAAAAATGAAATGTGAAAGTATTTGTATGTGTGAGTGTATGTGTGAGTGTGTGTGTGAAGCAGCTCTGCAGTCAGTCCGCTCTCTTAGCCTGGTGCTTTATGTAAACACGAAGCAGAGAAGTACTGGAGCTGAGCCTCTTTCATGTCTGTGCCTGCGGCGCAGCACTCTCAGCCGACCGCTTACATTAAAACACTGATAAGACTTTAGAGGCCCTCATCAGGCCATAAGAGGTGTGTGCGGATAATACGCTCCACCGCAAGCTAATTATTATACCTGCGTCCAGCCTTTGGTCAACACGCCTCAGGCTATCCACTCTTAAGAAGAAACTGTGAACTCCAGAAACACCCCAGTGCTGCTTTCTCCTTTAACTTTCCTCAGCGAAATACTTGACCAGTATAGACATCCATGAGTGACGGCGCTGGAAGAGGACATGACTGTTAAATGTTTGTGAGTTCTAAAGCGATCGGCTTGTTTCTCCTCGTATTATGTTCTATCTCTCTCAACTCGATTTCGCAGCGCCGATCTGATGGCTGAGTAGCCAACAATCACCGCTGTCAGATATCTCTGTCAAATCAGCTTTCACCGCCGACTCAAACGCCAGTCCTCTGTGGTTTGGCTGGAAACTAAACCGCAGCCTTAAAATCGAATGTACAGTGCATTACTAAAAATACAGCGACGGCACATTTGCTCGCTGTCCCAACTGTTTTTGTTAGGTCTCACTCAAGAAGACGGAAGTCCATTTAGAAGTAATAGATTGTGACAGTACGGACAGAGTATGACATTATACGCCTGACGCCAGCTTCAATCATTCCATGCATGCTAGTTCCACAAAAAAAGAAAAAAAAAGAAATCACTTTTGTAGTCTCCAATGGATAATCAGGTTTCGGAGGGGAGAAGGGTGCCTACACCCATGAGATCATCATCAAGTTTCTTTAGGATGGTCTGCTTTGACAAAGGCATTTGTGAAGTCATTTTCGATTAGCTCTAGTGCCTGATGGACGATATGGCGTTTCGTATTTGCAAGCCAACAGAGACGGTAGATTTCTGATAGATCTTTTGAATTAACTTTTAAAGCTCCTGTGCTATCTAGAGTGCTACAGCTTTATATATGCTGTTTTAAAGGTGGTGTACAATTTTTTCATTGTTTAAATACCTTTGCTTGTTTACCGAAAAAGGACTTTATGCAGAATTCAGAAAAACCTCTTATTAGCAACATCAGTGGATGTTTAGTGAACTGCAGCCAATGTATTGCTCCTGTTCGCACTTGTGCAAATGTAAATACTAGGAATTGAATGTGATTTAATGCTCTAACATACATGAAAGTTGTGTGTTTTTTTTTTTTTTTTTGATTTTATAAAAAGATGTGAAATACTTTTGCAGGGATTAATTTGCGCAGATATTCAAAACAAACATCTCAATGTTGTTTGGAAGTTTGAGTAACAATAAAACTATAAAATAGTTTGAGTACATCTTAGATTTCATTTAGGTCTGATCATGTAAAACTACAATTTGAATTGTTTATTTATTTGCCAGACACGCTGACATCACAGTACTGAAGAGTACAGCTCTTCTGACATTGTTTTACATTTAGATAAACCTTTGTTTGAGCAGCACGGTGGCGCAGTGAATACCAGTATTGGCTCACAGCAAGAAGGTCGCTGGTTCGAGCCTCGCCTGGGTCAGTTGGCATTTCTGTGTGGAGTTTGCATGTTCTCGAAGTGTTCGCGTGGGTTTCCTCCAGGTGCTCCAGTTTCCCCCACAAGCCCAAAGATGTGGTAAAGGTGAATTGGGTAGGCTAAAAATTGTCCATAGAGTGTGTATGGATGTTTCCCAGTGATAGGTTGCAGCTGGAAGTGCATCCTCTGCATAAAACATATGCTGGATGGGTTGGTGGTTCATTCCACTGTGGCGACCCCTGATTAATAAAGGGACTAAGCCAAAAAGAAAATAAACGAATGAATGAATAAACCTTTATTTCATGTGTCCAATGGAAGAAAGGCTTCCTGGATGGCACACGACCATCTTATTCATTTGAGATTTCAGCAAAAGCTTTAGGACATTTATTATATTACAAAAGATTTATATTTGAAACTTGTTTTATTTATAACAGGGACAATGCTCATTAATCAGCAGTAAAACAATCTGTTGCCTCATTCCAGATTTTATAAATGCAACATAAAATAAAAAAAAACACATTATTACACATAAAATAACAGTAAAGTAACACACTGTAAGTTAAGGCAACTCAAACCGTTTGAGGAAACCGATTGCAACAAACCATTTAAGTTCAAAAACGTATCCTAATAAGTACTGTGAACTTAATCCATTTAAGTAAATGAAGCAATATGAGCACAGTAAAACCCAAATAATGAAGAAAAGTCAATTCAACTGAGTACTGTAAAAGCCAATAAGTTCAGGCAACTCAAACCGCTTGAGGAAACCAATTGCTACAAACCAGTTGAGTTAAAAAAAAACTATATGAGTACTGTACTCCATTTACATAGAGTACTCCAGTACTCCATTTAAGTTGAATTAACAAGGTATTTAATTAACTCAATACCTTCAACACTGATTTCAAAACTCTTTTCAATGAGTAGATTAAACTTTCAGTAAATTGAGTGAACTACACTCATATCATTTGATAAAGTTGACTGATGGGTTTTATAGTGCATACATCAAAAAAACATATAGTAAGTATTTCATAAAAAGTTAAAGAAAAGAATTACACGATTATGAACTTGATTTGCTTTTAGCCACACCTTTAACTTGTATTTCAATGTTGAATAATTTGTTATACCCCTTAAATCAATAGCAAGTGTGTTCTAGAAATGGCTGTCCCTAACTGAGAAAACTTCACTGTGTAACAGTTGTACGTCTAAACTGTACAGCACAGATTCTTCTAGTAATAGATTGTGTAGCTCTCCCATTATTATTCTTGTGTCACAAAATCACATAATATAGTTGGAGCAAATGTACAATATAAAAAATCATACAAGCATCAGCCAAATTTTTCATTTTATCAAAGCTTAATAAATAATGCTGTTGTACTATATTACAATGATGATACCTAATAGTCTTCTGAACAAATTCTTTAAGTGTCTGTTCATAGATTAGTTCAGCTGACTTTACAGCTGTTTTATTGGTCTGTGACCAACTAGTAAGACAATATGTAATATGAGAAAAAATCATGGAATGCATAAAAAGTTTTGCTGCTTCTTTAGTCAAGTAAGATTGTATTTGCCTGAAGTTGGCCAGATTAAATGTAACAATTTTAACAACCTTCTTGGCATGCTTTTGGAATGTCAAATGTGAATCTAAAATTAGACCTAAATATTTAAAACCAAAGACAACCCCAAGCTTTAACAAATACATCAGGATGATGGATAACTGTGAATGATTGTGAGAAAAAATACAAACAGTTTACTTCTATTCAAATTTTGAAAATGAGGCTTAAACTGAAAGTGCACCATGTTTAAAAGAATTGATTAATCTATAAAAGAGTCGACTCATAGTGGTTTGAATGAATAGCCACTGCATTAAGTCTTTAGCCGTGTGAGTGTGACGTCGATAAGGAACTCGATACGTTGATACGGAATTGAATTGAATTACATTAAACTCAAGCCATGCTTATTTGTTGTGCATACAACATTTTTGCAAAAATACCTCAGCATTATAGCCCCAACCTTGTGCTGTGTTCTTGTTATTTTTCTCATGAGTGCTTCAGCAATGTACACACTTACAATGGGGATTTATCAGCCATTTGTTTAAGGATCAGAAAAGACTATTGATGTATGGGACTTTGTCAGAGCTTGACAGGAACTACACAGTACACAGTTCATGGATCAGTTTCTTCCTCTATTTCACAAGTGTAAGTGTGTACGATTAAAATGGTTACCTCCTTGTTTTCTTTAGCTCACAAATTATGTATTTAATTGTGTTTTGTTACTTGTAACCACTTGTACTTTATCTGGTCACCTCTTTATATTCTCAAATTGCATCTAAAGCCATGTTGAAAACACTGCGTGTGCCACTTTAAGTTTACGGATTTAAACGCATTTGTGAGCTCGAGATCCACTGCCGTTTGACATTGCTATGGCCACCATCAGCTGTTCCTACACACATATGGCTGTCAAGTTTCAAAACAGTTAAGCTTTTTCCACTGTGGATTAATACTGAATGTGTGTCGCTGTTTTTACTTATGATTAAGAATAGAGCAATATGCTGGTGTTCATTGCTTTAATGTACTCCTGCATTGGGCTTACACATACTCTCTGCACTCTTGTTGATAAGCCGTGCTGGCATTTCTCTTTGTCTCTCATGAATTAATGCCTCAGTTAAATAACTTGCTCAGTTAAATATGTTTATTAGAATAAATGCAACAATATTTTATGCAATATATCTGTTTTACAGAATTTTAATTCAATAAACTGAGCATTGGTCGAATATAAAAGCTTCTTATGTACTACACAGAAACCTTCTAAATGGCTGTCTATTCAGGCAATTACAGGGAAGACAGATCTTAAAGATACTCGATACAATGCCATTGTTTCAATTGGCTTTGCTACTGCTTATGCAGGGTTCTTTCTTATGCCAGCACTACACACATCACACATCCAAACATGCAAATATTAAACAGAACTGGCACCAGAACTTAATCTTACAATTTTAAAGCTTGTGAACTGGAGCCAAACTGAATTATGCAAATAAATCAATTTAAAATTGACTATACTGAATTAACACCAGAACTGAATCAAATGGCAACTTGTGAAGCGAAGTTGAATGGTCAAATTTGCATCAACCCTCTGCACTATACAAATCAAAGTAAATCCATGCTGAATATAATTCAATCAACATCAGAACCGCATCAAACGACAAGCTTTTCAAATTGAATTGTTGAATGTGAATTAAAGGGAAAACTCACAAATGTGAAATTTGTATGAAAATCTAACCAAATGAATTAATATTGAACCTGATGAAAACAGGATTATTATTATTATTATTATTATTAATAATAATAATAATAATAATAATAATAATAATAATAATAATACAATTATTATTATTATTATTATTATTATTATTATTATATTGATAATATTGAATAGCAACTTGTGAACCAAAGGTCGGCATTTAACACAAAATTGAATCATAAAGTTTACAGTCAATCAATACATATTCAAATAAGACCAGTAAAACTGAAACAGCACCATAATTAAATCGAAAAACAAGCATATGAACAAACAACAAATCATGTCAACTTTTTTTTCCCAAATTACAAGCAATATCCAGCTATACCCAACATAATATCAATCAAATTGAATCAACAGCGATACTGAATCAAATTACAAGTTTGAGTCGTGATTGAATGGATAGATGGATGAATGGATGGATGGATAAATGGATGGATAGATAGACTAAAGTATGGATGATTGGATGGATGGATAGATATAGTAAAGTATAGATGGGTGGATGGATGGACAGATGAAATCAACAAAATTCAAACTTAAACAAAAAATAAGCTTGTAAATTGTACTTAAATAAAACTGTAAGATTTTAATCAATTCCCACCCATACTGTATTCAGTACAAATTAAATAAAGAATAAAAAATAGAACTGAATCGAATCACAAGCTTGTGAATACCCAGCCCTACCAACTAACTAAAACACCATTGACTGCAAATAAACAATCACTGACCATTAGAAACTGTCTAAATCGGAGATACCCAAACTAGGGCTCACAGGCTAAATTTGGCTGATGGTAACCTTTGATTTGTCCCACCATTTCATCTGGGAGAAGAGGGAAAATGATAGGAATGGTTTAGAGATTAGTTTAAAATTTATTATTACTTTTAATTTGTTTGTTTGTTAAACTGCAAAAAAAAAAAAAAAAAAAAGCTAGCTGAAATAAATGTTTCAATTAAAAATGCTGTAATTTAGTTTAAAACGTACTTACTGTCACCGAAAGGTTAGAGGACAATGCAGAGACTTTGGTGAGTAAATTAAGGCAAAAACAGATTTAGCTTGACTCGTGTATTCAGCATTGAACTCCACTGTGTTATAAATGTGATTATGCTTTTATTGCAATAAGTTATAATTAAAAATATTACACTGCATAAGTTAATATGATTGAAAGTGATGTTTACTATTTATTTTAATTTTAAATATTATTAAATAAATAAGGAAATTACACATGGCAACTTTTATGTAAAATAGTTTGCTATATTTATCTTCGGCCCATCGCTTTCAATGATACTTGGTTTTTGACCCATCATACAAAAAAGTTTGGGCACCCCTGGTCTAGATAACTAACAATATCGCTCATTTTTACTGCACAGCAAAAAAATCAGCCCAAAGCTGCATTTGCCCAAACGCAACCTCCTTTTTTATTACTACTTGCTCAAAATGTCCTCAGTAGCCTCTCTCTGAGTGTTTGTCTATATGCCACGTACGGCTGAGACCTGTTTCCTGAGCAGCTCGCTATAGTTAAGGTTATTTTATTTTCTTGGTCAGCATTAGATCAGAGTGTAATCTAGCAGCCGTGAGCACCATGAGACCATGAGCATAATACAAAGATATCACTCCAGAGCCCCATCGGTCCTCCTCTTGTGTCAGCACTTGAGATCTCAATCTGCAACTTAAAGGGCCCTTCTCTCGCTTTCTTTGTGTCTAGCCAGAGAGGTTACATCAAGAGGGAGAAGGAGGGGGGGGGGTGTTGTATTCGAGAGGGAGATGGAGAGAGAGAGAACAAGGGAGGTGGAAGGTGGAGGAAGGAGAGAAAGATTGGGGGTCGGTGTATGTGTGTGTATGTGCACATATGTGTGTCACTGTGTGTGTGTTCTTCTACAGACACCCCGGGGAGAAGATCTTGTCATAGAGATCACAACAGACTGTCATGCACACAGCCAGAAGCCAGCGAGAAGAACTTAGGCCGGTTTCGCTCTACGAAATAAAGAACAGCAACAACAGAGGATTAAGCGTAAGCCCTTTACGGCTGGAACACCACCACTCGGTCTGTCCAAAAGCCATCGTACTACATTATCATCACACTGAAACCCGTCGATGATTCGTATTCCTACATACGAACATGGCAAGCTTTCGTATGTGAGAGTAATCTGCCGCAGGACACATTTTTTGACGCAGGATATCTGATGTCCTTGTCTCTCCATATGTTTGATGTGAGCAGGGGAGGGGTTGTTTTCTATTGGTGCAAGCTAAACAGGATGCCTGGATGTTGACAGGAAAAAATAATGATGGTCACTCCTTTGATCTCCCACATATGTTCAAACTCTCTGGCAGTCTGGCTCTCATATCCCCCCATTCAGACAAAGGGAGAGAGTTGGCCGTTGAAAGTGATTGTGTCAACTTATAAGTCGCTTTCTTCTTCTGCTTCTTCACCAGTTTAGCGTCTGGAGAAAACATTCCCTGAAGGCAAAGCCGGAGGGTTCTTCTGAGGAGCGAAGCCACCTAGTCTGTTTGTCTATTCAATGGTTGGTTCCCTTATTTTGCTTTCTACCTGTCTTCTATGGATGACAGCAAATTGGGTTTACATTACTCAATATGCAGAGCTGTCATTAAGGCTTCCATCACTGCTACTTAATAAATACAAATATATGATCTTATTATACATCCCTTATCCTTCCAAATGCATCTATAGTGTGGCCATTGTTAAATACTGGATTTAACAAAGACAATTAGATCAATCCAGGTTGATTAATAAATTAGTTAAAACACTCAACAGCTAATTTCATCATTTTTAAAATAAATGATTAAAATCACAAGTTGGCAGTCTGGCTCTCATATCACCTCATTCAGACAAAGGGAGAGAGTCCCTTTGGGGCTGTTGATAGTGATTGTGTAATGTACACCTTACTATTACTGGGTTGGACCCTATTTATCCTTCAGAAGTGCCTTTATCCTTCGTGGCATAGATTCAATAAGATACTGGAAATATTCCTCAAATATTTTGGTCCATATTGACATAAAAGCGTCACACAGTTGCTGCAGATTTGTCGGCTGCACATCCATGATGTGAATTTCCTGTTCCACCACATCCAAAAGGTGCTCTATTTGATTGATATCTGGTGATTATGGAGGCCATTTGAGTTCAGTGAACTTATTGTCATGTTCAAAAAACCAGATAACTTGCACTTTATGACAGCGTTATTCTGCTGGAAGTAGCCATTAGAAGATAGATACACTGTGGCCATAAAGGGATGCACATGGTGAGCAACAATACTCAGGTAGGCTGTAGCATTGACAGGATGCACAGTTGGTACTAATGGACCCAAAGTGTGCCAAGACAATATCCCCCACACCATTAAACCACCACCACCACCACTAGCCTGAACTGTAAATATAAGGCAGGATGGATCCATGCTTTCAGGTTGTTGACCCCAAATTCTGACCCTACCATCCAAATGTCGCAGCAGAAATCGAGACTCATTAGGCTAAGTAATATTTTTCCAATCCTTCTATTGTCCAATTTTGGTGAGCCTGTGCAAATTTTAGCCTGTTTCCTGTTCTTCACTGACAGGAGAGGTACATGGTGTGGTCTTCTGTTGCTGTAGCCCATCCGCCTCAAGGTTAGATATGTTGTGCATTCAGAGATGCTCTTTTGCATACCTTGGTTGTAATAAGTGGTTATTTGAGTTACTGTTGTCTTTCTATCAGCAAGAACCAGTCTGGCCATTGTCCTCTGACATTAACAAGGCATTTGCGCCCACAGAACTGCCACTTACTGGATATTTCCTCTTCTTCTGACTATTCTCTGTAAACCCTAGAAATGGTTGTGCATGTAAATCCCTGTAGATCAGCAGTTTCTGTATTACTCAGACCAGCCCGTCTGGCACCAACAAGCATGCCATTCAAAGTCACTTGAATCACCTTTACTTCCCCATTCTGAGGCTCAGTTTGAACTGCAGCAGGTCGTCTTGACCTATACGCCTAAATGCTTTGAGTTGCTGTCATGTGATTGGCTGATTAGAAATTTTGCGTTAAAAAGCAGTTGGACCTAATAAAGTGGCGAGTGATTATAAGTAATTTCTTCTGCTGCTTCTTCACCAGTTTAGACGCCAGGAGAATACATTCCCCGAAGGCAAAGCCGCAGGGATCCTCAAAGAAGCAAAGCCACCTAGTCTGTTAGCCAATTCATTGGTTGATTCCCGCTTTTTACTTCTGCTAGAGATGACAGCAAATTGCCACGGGTTTACATTACTCAATATGCAGAGCTGTCATCAATGCTTCCACCACTGCTACTTAATAAATAAAAATGCATGATCTTATTATACATCCCTAATCATATCGACTGCCTAAACCAAGCTACTACCGAATACACAGCAAACTAGTAATTTATTGATCTAAAAGTGTCAAAGCTTTGTTAATAGTGAAAATTGTTCATTAAACTACAGTATAACGTGATGATTGCATTTACCAAAGTCATTTAAATAAATCTATGATAATTGATAATTTTAGTTAACATAAAACATTTAACTGTTAATTTCATCATTTTCTAAAAAAATATTAAAATCAAAAGTGGGCAGTCTGGCTCTCATATCTCCCCATTCAGACAAAGGGAGAGAGTTGGCGATTGAAAGTGATTGTGTCAATGTATAAATCATTTCTTCTGCTGCTTCTTCACCAGTTAAGACGCCAGGAGGAAATGTTCCCTGAAGGCAAAGCCGGAGGGTTCCTCTGAGGAGCGAAGCCACCTAGTCTGTTAGTCTATTCAACGGTCGGTTCCCCTTTTACTTTCTACCTGTCTGCTTATCTAGGGATGACAGCAAATTGCCATGGGTTTACATCACTCAATATGCAGAGCTGTCATCAAGGCTTCCATCTCTGCTACTTAGCATATCGTCTAACAAAAGACCCTCCACACAGTGGGGATAGGTTTTACACTTTTACTGGCCGACCATGTTATTATCATCTAATTTACAAAGACAAGATGATAATTACATGCAATTAGAATTATAAACCTGCCATAGTGTGTGCGGTAAGCCTCAGGTAATACCATCAAGAGGACTCTCATTGGTGCATATTGTGCCCCAAGTTCCTCCTAAAGCTTTAAATTATCATATTACATAACACTTTGCAACTTTACTATATTATTAGCTACATATAAAATAAGGGGCTTGGACGTATCTGTAGGTTGAGAGTAGCAGTTAGTTTTAAAATGACTGTAAATGATTTGAACAAGTTATGTTAAAATGAAAGAATTTTCAACAATGGAAAAAAGGAGGATCTTGCGCTTAGTTCCATTCATGTTTAACACCATCTCGAGTTAATCATATGCTGTAAAAAAAATTGCTTCCTTTTTTGTTGTTGAATCAAATATACGTTAATAGTCTTCTAAACTTACATCGGTTTCACGGACTAAATAAACAGTAAAGTTATATATATATATATATATATATATATATATATATATATATATATATATATATATATATATATATATAAAACCAAAATTACTTAAGTGAAGTTTATTTATAAACCAATTTCGAGAGGATCATGTGCTTATGATTTACCACAGCCGGTCTCACATTGTAAATAACCAAAGTCTTCATTCAACATATATCATTATCTGGTAGAAACCCTCTTTTCCTCCTTTTTTTCTCATAAATTGGGCGGCACGGCGGCCCAGTGGTTAGCACTGTTAGCCCCACAGCATGAACACTGCTGGTCCTGGTCCTCGTCAGGCCGGTGGGTGTTTCTGTGTGAAGTTTGTATGTTTTCCCCATGTCCATGTGGCGACCCCCGGGTTCTCTGATTTCTTCCCACCATCCAAACATATGCATAATACATAACAGAATTACCAAAAAAGGCACTTTGTCTAGCTCCCTTTCTTCCCAAAGTAATTTACCTTAGCCAGTTCTGCCAGGGAGTTTTCAAGACATACCTGAGCTCAAGCTCCCCTCCTGCTTTGCGAACGGGAAAGATCCTTGAGTACAGGGCTCTCTCCCAGAACAGCATGACAAAACAAGCTCATGATAAATCATCAGCTAAGCATGATCTCTTCAAATGAGGACTTCAACCTCATTTGGTTATCCTGATGAAGGCAAGTGTTTGCCAAAATACGTAGGTGCAGTTTTAAGGAATAGCCATGGCAATAAAGGCTTTTAAAATATATATTTTTCCACATTTTTCAATTGCCTTTCCTAGGATTTTCTTTTGCTGTTTATTCTGATAAATCCCTTACCCAAAGAGCACAGATACATTAATTAAGCTACCCCTGATAACTTTTGGTTTGATTGGGGATTTCAAACTGTCTAGCATTATATACAGTCTTTATTTATTATTGTTAAAATGAATTTATTTTTTATTCTTATTTTTTTTTTCATTTAACAATTGTATTAGTATTGCATAAGGTTGAACGGTTGAAGTCAGAATTATTAGCCCCCCTAAATTATTAGACCGCTTGTTTATTTTATCCCCAATTTCTGTTTAACGGAGAGAAGATTTTTTCAACACATTTCTAAACATAATAATTTTAATAACTCATTTCTAATAAATTATTGATTTTTTCTTTACCATGATGACTGTAAATAATATTTCACTAGATATTTTTTAAGACACTTCTATACAGCTTAAAGGGACATTTAAAGGCTTAACTAGGTTAAGAAAGTAACTAGGCAGGTTAGGGGAATTAGGCAAATTATTGTATATCAATGGTTTGTTCTGTAGATTAACGAGAAAAAATATAGCTTAAAGGGGCTAATCATTTTGTCCCTAAAATGGTTAATAAAAAATGCTAAACTGCTTTAATTCTAGCGGAAATAAAACAAACAAGACTTTATCCAGAAGAAAAAATATTATCAAACATACTGTGAAAATGTCCTTGCTTTGTTAAACATAATTTGGGAAATATTTAAAAAAGAAGAAAAAAAATTGAAGCGGGCTAATAATTCTGACTTCAACTGTATATTAATCAAACTTCTTCTCTGAGTGTGATACTCCTTGCATACTAATGAAGGATTTTTGCAAAAGGAGATGGAGCTGATGGAAATGCAAAGGCCTGAATGTCAGAAATTTACTTTAACTCTGCAGCTAAACGTCTTGTGAGCAGAAATGGATTGAAACTGAACACAAATACTTGCAGCTGAGAAGTCTATGCTTTTAATGCTGTGCAGATAATTCATAGAAGAGGAAGTATGTATGAGGGCGGCCAGCGAAGCACTGGAGAATGATTGACAAGTGACAAATTCCACTAAACTTCACTTGTTAATATTAGCTGTGAATAAATTCTTGAGTCAGGAAATGTAGAATTGTTGCGCACCTGCTGAATGTAATTAGGTCCTTAAGAATTCTGTTCACCAAATCAATCATTTGTACCTAATTAAATTAATAATATTTTGACATTGAAGAAAACCCTCTATTTATTGAACATGCATGAAGAAAACCCTCTATTTATTGAACATGCATGGAATTGGAAGATTATTCCAACATTATATAATAATTTATGATATTTATAGTATCTTGGAAAGTAGTTTTTAATTTTTCTTTTTGATATACTGCAAACAATTTCAAGATTATCTTCTTTTATGACTTTTATGTATTATACAATAAAATAATTTAATTTTTTTTTTCATACTTAAAAAACATAAGTAAATTAAAAAAGAAAGGGTACGCTGGACAAAACAATGGGTTAGGAATTATTTTGTTTGAAAAAAAGAAGAAGCAGAAAACAAGAACAAAACAAACAAAAAACACTGTAAAAAAGTAGACAACTTAAAACTACAACTTGTTTCACAGCTTTTTTGAGTTGACTCAACTTTTAACCCAAGTACTGCACTTGACTTGGTTAAAATTGAGTCAATTAAAAACGCTCTGCAGCAATTAAAATAATGAGTCAACTTGTTGTTTAACAGTGCACAGAAAATTGAACAAAAAACAAAACCAAACAAAACAAAAACAATCACAACAAAATCAAACAGAACAAAAAAGAACTAAAATAAAAGGAAAAAGAAAGGAAAAAAGCAACACACAAAAAAACGAACAAAAAAACCTGATAAGACTATGGAAGGGAGACAGAAATATGGCCCACCCACCATTGCAGCAGAGCATTACAGAGAGAATGTTACCCTTAATCCTCTGGCCTTGAGGTCAACTGTACCTATTCATTCACTAAAGCGTCATATCAGGAATTCTTCACAAACCAGTTCCCGATTTCATGGCGAATTTCCACCCAGGACTACATCTGTATGGGGGCTGTAAAGGCAGCCAGCAGGAGTGGGCTTCTCTGGATTAGGCCTGCTCATCAGTTTATCATTCATCATTGGGCAGGGGGACAGCAGAGAGGTGGAGGACCCAAATCCCTAATTCTCCGCAGCCATACCTTCCTTTGTAGGGACCAGGATTAACGAGGGCCCCTGCAAAAACCTGATGAGTTTAAAGCTGGGGTGAAAGACAGCACAGAGATCAGGAGAGAGATACCATTAGAGACCTCCATAAATCAAGCCATCCTTAAGGTAGAGGCACGGCGGTTTAAAGACCAGCTGTACTTTTTAACCTCCACCTTTATTTCCACTTCGGTTATGTACGACCGGAGGCGACGGAATTTATCCACCCTCCCTTTGCACTCCTGGAGTGGCGTGGACATGGGGATTGTGCCCTAATGAGATCAAGCTTCTTGGACTTTATTGAAAAAGATCTCCAGCTCTTGTTGCTTTGGGCAAGATTTTGCAAAAAGAGCGGAAGACAGGCAGAATGACAAAAACAACTGCAGGAACGTCGGCTGAATTTACCGACTTGGCGGCTCGGGTGCTCTTTAACTCCTCTGAAACGGATAGCCTTGCGGCCGCCATGCCTCGCAGACCGCTAATGATTGAGCTAGCTAGAATTTACAAGTGGAACCAGATTTTTAAGAGAAACATTGATGAGGCACAACACCTTGCACGGCTCATGAATCAGTCTCTTAGCTTTTTTCATTGCCTGAAAGATTTACTGGCACATTAGGAAAACTAGGGGAGTGACAGAATTAAGGAAGCAGGAATGTAAACGGACTCGGTTGGGAAATGTCAGTAGATTTAGTTTATAGCTCTCGTCTCAAACGCAGACGTGATTTACTCCTCGTTTGCTATGCTGGTTGAGTTCCCCCACCGGGTGGCAAAATTTGCCGCAAGTTGCCCACAATAAAACCCTGCGTTAGCTGCTGATACGGGACATTGATTTACAGGCCAAGTATTACAGCTGACAGACAGCTATCAAAAGATTATGACAGGTAAGGCATGTTTCAGCAAACAGCCTTTAATCAAATTCGTTCCCTCTCAGAAATAAGCTCTTGAGGACATTAGTTTGATCCAGTAAAGAGTGAGAACCTGGGTGTCTTCCAGCAAACAGCTTTCTGTAAATGTGAGTGGCGGTGTGCTGCTCTTTAAAGGGCACGAGGGAGCTGTCTCTTTAAAATGAAAGGCGAGCGGTGGTGGAAGAGATGTGCAAAAAATTTTTTATCTGTAACAATAACAAAATGAAAACACATTTCCGCACTGTGAACATATCAAAGGACGATTTGGCTAAGTTTCCTTTTTAGGTTTTGCAGTGGATCCAGGCATCCTGAAGTATTCAGTTTTGCAGATGTAACTGATGCGGATGTTGTCTTGCTAACCTCAAAGTTGAGATTTGGGTTTATATGCTCACCAGTGATTTTAAACCAAACTAGTAAATACAATATTAGTACAGTACCTGTAATAACTGAACATAAATACATAAATAAATATTTCAGCCAGTTGCCCAAATAAATATTTAAAATTTTCATGTATAGTTTAGGTTATGCAGTAAGTAACCAAGAATGCACTTTGTAAAACACAATTACTAATAATAGAATGTAAAATTATTTGTTTAATAAATAAAATCAATACAAAGCAACTCAAATAATAAGAACATACAATACCAGGACCGTTTACTCAGATTATTGTATTCTCTTATTTATTATTAGATTTTTATGACTTTTGTTACTGGTATCCTTGTTTTTGTCCTTTTTGTTTTTGTTTGTATGTTCAACTTTTTTTTTTTTTTGATTTGTTTGTTTTTATGAATATTAAAACCAATAAACAAAGAATATATATATAAAAAAACATAAAAAATATATTTTTAAATATAAATTTTAATCTGCAATCATAATATATTAATTTAAAATATTTTGAATATTTTTCCTAAAATGATCAAATATTGCATTTAAAAATGACATTTTAGTCAGTGCGGGTGGATTGTTTAATTAGTTATGTACTAACAATTAAAACCCCTAGTTAAGTTAGTAATGTTAGTTAGTAATGTTAACATCATAATTTTTGATACATTACAAAAAGTTGTATCTACTATCATTAATATCAATATATTAAAATTATTAGTTTATTTTTTTTTAATCTAGATTAATATTGGAATTAATCTAGATTAAAAATGACTCATTTTTAATCTACCAAAGGCATTCAGAATATGTGTGCTACCCAAATAGTAAGTCTTCGAGAACGGGTTTCTCAAGCCAGGTGGCGCATTAGACCAGTGGCTCATCTCCTGTTTCCAAAATGCATCACAAACTGCTTGAGAAATTGTTTTACTATGAAAATTGGCAATGAAAATAAATGATGTTCAATAAGATGTACTTGTGTTTACTAACTGTTTATTCAATTAAACATGAATTTTGAACTGTAGGCCTACATAAGCTCGAAACAGCGATTTTTGATCACCTTAATCCGACTAAAGTCGCAACTGAACTAAACAGAAATGGAATTAGGACAGCTTAAGTATGCATATATTAGTGGTATTATTGAATTAAACACAGCGATCAGTAAACACCCCCATGTAAGACTTTTTGCATATTTTCAATCAAGATCCACACATGCGGCTGTCCATAAAGTACCGCACACACACATACACACACACACACACACACACACACACACACACACACACACACATACACACACACACAAAACACACACAAAAACACACATCGCGAAATGCGGAAGTTTTTTTTCTTTTCATTTGGCGTGCGTTATTAAATTTCATTACACTCTCACCAGTCCCTACTCCTTATTTGCGTCTAATACCCCAGTTTGTTACGGTGGCATGAATGAAATGTTCATGAACTGACGAACTGCAGTTAAAGTCAGGCATCCTGCTGATTTGATTCAGAAGGGCACTTTTTGTCAGATGGCTTACCGGTCAGGTATACATCCGCACTAAAATATTAAGGTGAAAATCATCATTAAGGTGAAAATCATCATCAGCTCCCAACCCAACTTTGGGAATAGATTAAAGGCAATACTTTTTTATTGCGTTAATGCCGATAATGGCCCACCACTAATTAAAAGATATATGAAAAACATGTATTTTTATATTACGTAACAGGCATGAGCTAATATGAAGTAACAATGAACAATGAGTACGTTTACAGTACATGGACACCAATGTGTTTTTTTAGGGCTTATGGGCTTAGGCTTTTATTGTAAATTCTTAGAAAAAGATCACGTATGTATGGGTGTGGCCAATGGAGGACTGGAGAATGATTGACAAGTGACAAATTGCACTAAACTGTGAATACAAGTTAATATCAGCTGCCTATATACAGTAAGTTGAAATTAGGAAATGGGAACTGTTGCGTATCCCTGAATGTAACTTTAGCATTTCATTGTGGATGACAAAATTCTGTGAATCGAATTATTCATGTGTATACAATAAATTGCTAATATGTTAAACATTGAAGAAAAACAACTCCTGACCTTTTTTACTGAACAAACATGGAATTGATTAATTATTCCAACAATACACACACGGCTGTTTGACACTATTCTTTGCACATTCTCAAATTAAGTAAATTATTTATCTGATTTATCAATCAGACGACTCCTTAACCACTATAAATAACCAGAGTATCTTACTTCAGCTATCTTCTTCTTGAAGAATCCCCCCTTCCACTCCTACTCCTCCCATTTCCTTGTCAGGGCAGCACAGAGGCCTAGTGGTTAGCACCACGGCCGCACAGCAAGAATGTCACCGGCTCGGACACTTCCTGGTCAGGTCGGCATTTCTGTGCAGAGTTTGCATGTTTTTCTCGTGTTTGCGTGGGTTTTCACCGGGCTCTCCGTTTTCCTCCCACAGACCAAAAATATGTAACATAAATAAATTGACAAATCTAAATTGACAGCATAGACACTTCATAGCATCAATTTACTTCCAACATTAACAAGCAGGGGAGTTCTCGAGATCTACCTGAACTTGGACTCCCCTCTCGCCCTGCAACGGGAGGAAGCCCCGGTCTCGAGGATCTCACGAGTTCAGGGCTCTCTCCCGGGACAGCATGCCAAACAAGCTCCATAATCAATCATCAGCTAAGGGCAAACTTTTGAAATGAAATTCCAGAGGAAATGTTGATGACGCAGTGACCCAATGACGTTAATCAAATTATGTGCTAAAACATGTAAAACGGGATCATGAAAGGGATATTTATAAAGCAACTCATGCAAACACCTTAATTATATTATTGTCATTTTTTAAATTAAGGGAAATAATTCGACTACTGATATCCATGTAAATGAAGCCAGTGAATTATGATCAACAAAATCTGCAATTTATATTGTAACAATGTTACAAAAGATCTGCTTATCATTAATGGTTCATTATAAGATATTGTTGTAAAGTGTGATCATTAAAACTAATTTTCATTAATAGTTTAAGCACAAAACCAAACTAAAAACTAAACTGAACTAAATTATAATGTTAATTGTAATTTGGCCAAGACACCAATTAAATACATTCAACCTAATTCAGTTTCCACCAGATTCACTCCTTTCAACCCCACTTAACAAAGCATTGTTTGAAAGTGAAGCTGTAGAGGAAACATTTGTTATGTCTTCCTCCAAACCACAATATGTGCTGCTCGTTTTGTACTCCCCAGCACTTTTTGCACAAACACACCTTTTTCCGCCACAAATCAAACACCTCCATACCAAGCGGCCATGTCTAATGATCAACTCCCTCCATATTCTGGTGCTTCAAGAAGCAGTCAATGACTTCTCAGTTCAAAATGAACTCTGTAAGGTCATGACACAGGATGAAGAGGAAATGGTGATGACAAACAAAGGTCCCAGCAAACTCTATCTCCTGGCCCACAGCCGGAGAACAGCCACACTCCAAACTCCTGACTCCTCGGGGAGGTCAAACTGGGATTTCTCCAGGACTTCCCAAATCCATAGACACCTCTCCTCTAATATGTGAAAAGTAGAAGTTAGTTTGAAATGTAATGCAAAAAGTGAGAAAAGGTTACCTCAAGATAAAATCGTGTAAATTTTAAATGTAAACTTTTCATTCAAATCAATTATGAGTTAAAAATTAATTCATACTAAAAAAATAAATCTTTCCCAGTGATGGGTTGCAGCTGGAAGGGCATCCGCTGCATGCGTAAAACATATGCTGGATAAGTTGGCGGTTCATTTGGCTGTGGCGACCCTTGATTAATAAAGAAATTAGGCCGAAAAGAAATTAAATGAATGAATGAATAAACAAAGAAATCAAAAGTATAGATACATTTTTAAATAATGAAAATTATATTATACGATCTATATCTATGAAAAAAAGCTAACAACAAATAAACAAACAAACAATATTAAGAATAACACATGATGCATTTTTATGTTATATGATTTATATTTATAAAAAAAAGCTAACAATGAATACATAAACAAATAAACAAACTTAGGCACAAAACATGACAAAATTAATGTTATATGATATTTTTTAATGGAAAACAAATGTAAGTAAATGAATGATTGATTGAATGAATGAATGAATGATGAATGAATAAATAATGCAAAATTATGTTATATGATCTATATCTATGAAAAAAGCTAACAATAAATAATTAAAGAAACAAACTTAGGAAAAATACATGATGCAAATTCATATTATATGATCTATTATAATGGAAAGTAAAAAGTAAATAAATAAATAAATAATGCAAAAATATGTTATGATCTATATCAATGAATAAAGCTAACAACAAATACATAAACAAATTTATGAACAACATATGATTCAAATTTATGTTATGGTCTATATTTATGAAAAAAGATAACAATAAATACATAAACCAGCAAACAAACTTAGGAACAATACATGATGCAAATTCATGTTATATGATCTATTTTATTAGAAAACAAATGTAAATAAATGAATGAATAAACAAACAAATAAATACATAAATACATAAATAAATAAATAAATAAATAAATAAATAAATAAATAATGCAAAATTGTTACATGATCTTTATCTATGAAAAATCTAACAAAAAACAAACAAACAAACAAACAAACAAACAAACTAACTAACTGAGCAACAAAACATGATGCAAATGCATTATATGATCTTTTTTAATGGACAACTAATGTAAATAAATAAATAAATAAATAAATAAATAAATAAATAAATAAATAAATAAATAAATAAATAAATAAATAAATTCAAGTTATATGATCTACATTGTAAAAAATGCTGGGTTCTACACAATTCCTTCATGTTGTCCCATGTTGTTCAAATTTAGGTAGATTGAACAAAGCAATTAAGTTGCACCCTCCTTTCCCAAAACAATAAATAAATAAGTATTGTGTTTATTCAGCTTATGTTAAACAGTAATAAGTAGTTTGAACAAGCAGCAAAAATTATTTGAGTGTATATCAAATACATAATTAAACAAACAAACAAACAAACAAACAAACAAACAAACAAACAAACAAACAAACAAACAAACAAACATATATATGCATAGTATATAATGCAAATGCACGTTCTATGATGTATTTCAATTTAAAAACAAATGTAAATAATTAAAAAAGTAAATAAATAAATAAACAATGCAAACAAAGAACAAAACAAAAATCAAAAGAAAATCAAAAATATAATTAAACAAAAAAAATAAAAAAAAATAAAGAAATATTAAACACAAAAGCCAGCAAAACGAAAAGCACTAAACAAAATAAAAATTAAAGCAGAGAAAAAAAAAAGATTCTCCAGGCCTTCCCAAATCCATAGACACCACTCTTCTCTTCTCCCTTCCCTGATGTTATCAGGGGCCGGGACCTGCTGTTGGCCCCTTTGTGGCTCACAGCCCCGGTTTCCGTCCGCACACGTGTGTGTCACATTATCTGTCAAGAGGCCAGACGCCATTTCCTGCATTTTGGAAGAGGGGACAGGAAAGGGAAAGAACGCACGGACTGACATCCAGGGAGGGACGTGTGTGGAGGTACATGTAATGTTGCTCGACCCAGGATTTCATATAAAAAATGTTGGCTCCATTGAATGGGTAATTCTGTTAGACTCGAATCCGTGAACAATGCGAGCAGGTTTAATGGGCTGTTTGTAAGCATATGGTTTTTACTGAGGTCAAAGGGCACGATGAGACTGAAGTTGGCAAGAACGCAGATGAAGATTTGGAACAGCACTACATTTTTTGAATGGTAATATTAAAGCTTCCACTTCAGGGTAAAAAAAAATAATAACAAAAAAAATAAGACAAAATTTCTAGAAACAAATTGATGATAAATACAAAAGATAAAATTAATACAAATAAATATGAAAATATGTTAAGCTCAAGAATAAGAGATATTAAGTTATAATTAAGAGTTATAATGTTTTGATTATGGATGGTAGTGTAAAAGTCATATTATAGAGAATGAATGAAAGAATGAATTAATGTAAATAAACAAACAGTGATAAAATGAGATGCAATGTTGAAAAGATGAGACAATTTACAAATTACATCGTGAAATATAGTAAGTTACATTGTGAAAAACAAATTCATTCATTTTCTTTTCAGCTTAGTCCCTTTATTAAACCTGGGATCGCCTCAGCAGAATGAACCGCCAACTTATCCAGCATATGTTTTACGCAGCGGATGCCCTTCCAGCTGCAACCCATCACTGAAAAACACCAATGCACTCCCAATCACACACATACACTACAGCCAATTTAGCTTACCCAATTCACCTACAGCATGTCTTTGGACTTGTGGGGGAAACCGGAGCACAGGGAGTAAACCCATGCGAACACGGGGAGAACATATAAACTTCCACACAGAAATGCCAACTGCACTGTAAAAAATAAATCCATAAAATTTACGGTAAATAAATGGCAGCTGTGGTTGCCAGTACTTTACTGTAAAAACACGGGACAAACCATAAAAAGTCATTTTTCATTTTTACGGTAAATTACTGTATTTTAACAATTTATCAAGGTAATATGTCTGCATTTTGAATGATCAACATCTACACATCTTTTGTTACATAGATAGACAAGTTAGCACACCCACATGCAGGTGTTGATGAGGAAGTTACATTATGAGCCAATCCTCATCACAATCAACTTTTCCATAAGCAGAAAAGAGTATCAGCACATAGAAGGTGCTCAGTGTCATTCACACAGCTACTAAACACCAATATGGTAACGCACATAGAATTAAAGTCATGAAATAAACATTGTTTATCAACATTAGATGTAACATATATCTCTAATATACATAACTGATGGGGAAACAACTAAAAGATCCATATTAATGTCAACCAAATGCATAAAAAGTTATGTGCCATGCCGGGAATTCTGGGAAAGTCAATTTACTGTTATTTACTGTATATATTAAGGAAACATACCGTTAACCAGATTACAGATTTGTACTGTAGCATTTTTACAGTTTTTTACCGTTGAAATCACGGCCATTTTTTACAGTGTGACACAGTTGAGGCTCGAACCAATGACCTTCATGCTGAGAGGCAATTGTGCCACCCACTGTGGCACCGTGTCCCCCACATGTAAAACAAACATTTTCTGAAAACTATGAACAATGATAGTAAGAGATATAATGTTGTAATTTTGAGAAATGTTATAATTGCAAGAGTAAGAGTCACATTGTAGGATGCAAAGTCAGGTTGTGAAAATAAAAATGTGAAAATGTAACTGTGATATAGTGATAATTAATAACTCCTTACATTTATATATCACTTTTCTAGACACTCAAAGCAATTTTTACTTTTTTTTTTGTGTGTGTGTTGGGGGGAATCCAGCTATATTCCCACCAGCTGATTGATGGAGTGATGAAGCCAATTATGATATGAGGATGGTTAAGAGGCCATGATGGACAGAGGCCAGTAGACAAAGTTTGCCAGGATGCCAGGGTTAAAAGACATTTTAAAGGACATTCTAGGATTTAGGTTGTACACAGGCCCTCGGTTTAACGTCTCATCCGAAAGGCAGTAAAGATACCCATCAATATACCAGGGCATTAGGTCCCACATAGACCACAGGTTGACACGGACACAGGTAGTGGTCTCACTAACAACACTTCCGGCAGCAAACTAGCTTTCCCATGTGCTCTCCCATTCAGGTACTGACCGGGCACAGCCCTGCTTAGCTTCATGGGTGACCATGTGAGAGTTAGCTGCCGATATATGAGGTCTAATGTTGCAATTATGACAAACAATGTTCAAATTGTGACACAAAGTCATAATTGTGAAAACAGAATGTCAGAACTGTGATGAGATAGTATAATGCCATTATGGGAAATTATGCATTTATTGTAAGATAAAGCAGCAACTGCAAGACAGTATTTTTACGTTGCAAAATATTAAGCCATAGGGTGAGAAAAGTTGCACACATTATGACTAGAATAAATAATATTGCAAATGTGAACAATAATATAACAATAGGTATCCTATATCTCTTAATCTCCTAAAACCTAAACCAGAAGTATAAATAAATAATAATAAAAAAAAATAATAAAAAAATAAGTATTAAAAAATTACAACTATTATTTTAATTAAGGGTGTCACGATTTCGATTTTAAATCGAAATCGATCGAAATTTATGCTCGATTTCGATTATCGAATCAAAAAATAGAATCGTCGATGCTGCCACGCTTCCATGTCACGACAGCTTGGCTTGCCAAGCGGAAAAAAACACGCTTGTTGAAGTGCTTGTTAAACTGTGCAGACGCAGGAGACCCATCGTCAGAGCTTAAACCTTCAGGGCTCGACAATAAGGACTCGATAGCTCGATAGCCCGGAGCCAGCTTGGGAGACGCTCGGGCCAGTGTACAGTGCTACCTTGTTGCCTGACAGATCGAGCCAGAGCTGCGTGCTGCGACTGTCTGTCAATTGTGTGCAAATACAATCTTATGGTGCTTTCACACATAGACGTTTGTTTCGGAATCTGTCTCGTTTCCCCCGTTAGCGCGGTTTGTTTGGCATAAATACAGCAGTTGAGCTCGCATCCGCGCCAAATCATTCAGTCTGAGATCACCTGAATGAGACGGTCTCTGCCCTACTGAGCGGATCGATTGTAGTGAGAAAACAAAACAATGCAACGAACTAACGACCCAAGCTATATCACAGTGTATTATGATCGTGTAATAGCCATATATACGGCTATATGAAGAGAGAATGATGAGCAGGGCCAGATGTCATTCTTACCGGTAAATGCGAAAGTGAAAGCATGATGAAATATTACCGAGAGCTGTTTATCCAGCCTGATCTCGGTTTATCCGTCAGGAAAATTGACCGAAATTACTATCTGTTAATTTTTCCATATTTTAATCATATAATATGTTGTATTAGGCCTGTTGTTTTGTTCATTTCCGCACTGACAGCTCGAAAGAAAGATTTACATTGATCTGATGCAGTCTCGGTTCATCTGCTATGTCTCTCTATAATTTAAGCCTATAATGCAGAATTCTAGCCAACGTTTCTTTAATAGATTGATTAATTCAATAGATCAATTTTTACAAAACCTGACAATTGAAATGAGGCTCTGTATATATGAGAAAGTCTGACCTCTGCTTTATATTCGGTGACGATGTCTGTGGGTTGTTAAAATTAAAATGCACATTTTCGCTTCTAAAATATTCTATACACAACTGGTCAAAAGTTTGGGGTGAGTATGATTGTTAAATATGTTAAACTAAGCTTCTTCTGCTCACCAAGGCTGCAATTATTTCATCATAAATACAAATTATGAAATGTTGCACTATAAAATAACTGTTCAAAAGTAGTTTATCATTTAATTTATTCATTTATTCCAGTGATTTTAAAGATAAAATTTCAGCTTCATTACTCCAGTCACATGATTCTTCAGAAATCACTAATATTATTTATTATTATATTTATTAATGGTAATAGTAATAAAAAGCAATCATGTCTGGAGTAATAATTCTATTTGAAACTACATACAATAACAAAGCAGTTATTTAAAATGTTGATAAATATTTAGCAATTTAAGTTTTTTACATTTAATAAATGTAGCCTTGATGAACTGAATAAGTTTTCTTAAAAACATTTTAAAAAATACTGTAAATATATATACAGCTGAAGTCAGAATTATTAGCCCCCGTTTTTTTCTTTTTAAAATATTTCCTAAATGATGTTTAACAGAGCAAGGAAATGTTGATAGTATGTCTGATACTATTTTTTTCTCTGAACAAAGTCTTATTTGTTTTATTTTGGCTAGAATAAAAGCAGTTCTTAATTTTTTATGAACCATTTTAAGGTAAAATTTATTAGCCCCTTAAGCTAATTGATTTTCAGACTGTCTCCAGAACAAACCATCGTAATACAATAACTTGCCTAATTACCCTAGCCTGCCTGGTTAACCTAATTAACCTAGTTAAGACTGCTTCAATCTTTTATTTTCACACTAGTACAAACATATCAGATACTGTTGGCTAGTTCCTGTTGGTTGTGCACCTTTTTTTACCGACGCCATAATAACGACACAGATCACTGCCTATTCACAAGAAAAAAGTGATTGACAGGTGGTAATTATGTGTGTAACTTTATTCATTTACTGTATGATTTGTTTATGGGTAAACAAAGACCATACAGGTCAGGTAATTTAAACGGTAGGCTACAAATAATTAATTTGCTATTAATTAATTAATTATTTATAATCGAAAATCGAATCGAATCGTGACTTAAGAATCGAAAATGTAATTGAATCGAGGATTTGGAGAATCGTGACACCCCCAATTTTAATTAACTATTATTTATTTTAAACTCTTTTAAGGATGCATTGTTTGCCATCCTCATTAGTGTTCTTATATAATCTGCTGTCTGACACACACTCGACTCGTCATAACATATTTTCATCTATTCATTTTCCACGAGTCGGTTCGTACCAGTTCAAGGACCACATGTCATCACATCTTAGTGTGGAAAAGCAATCCAAAAACTGTCAAGACCTCCCGAAAAAAAACATTTCCCTAAATAGAGCCACATGTGCTGTGAGGCCACGGAAAACAAACGCAAACACAGTGTTCACAGTTTTACAGAAATATTCAACACTCTGTCCATTAGGTGCAACTTAATGAGCCTTCTGAGCCACGACAGTTAGCTATACTTTGACCCCAATAAAAGAGCTATTTCACAGTAGGGAGAGAATGCATTTGCCCCGACCACTTGGCTACCATCTGAGTTACAGCTAGGCCATGATCCGACTCCATCCGCATCCTTGGCTGGACTCAGGGGTCTGATTTCAATGGCTGCCTAAGCAGAGTTTGACTTTGAAGGCTTTGATCCCGGGGCAATGCTATGGCATTTGACTTCTGGTAAAGAAAAAAAAAAGCAGCATGTCAGACCTCCAGGGTCACTGGGATCACTTAGCGCTGCTGAAAATAACCAGTGGTGAGCCGCGATTTGGGGAATCTAAAAGAGGCCTGACATTAGCAGGTGCCCCGAGGTGGACTGGAGAGTGCTACAGAGTAGGTCATTGACCTTGGACCATGGAGAACTTTTTTTTCTCCCAGAAAATCCTGGAGGCCTGAGTTGATTCTGCAGCCAACGCTTCCACTGCTGTTTTGAACCACCCCTGTGACCACTGCCAGCCCCTCCAAAAATACAATTTTAAGTAAGAAATATAAAAATCACACATTTATTTTCAGTATTTTTCAGTCATTGCTTTGCTGAGGATGAAGCATAGGCTACTAGTGTCACCAAGCAGAATTACAAACAAATTAAG
Source organism: Danio rerio (assembly GCF_052040795.2). Lineage (NCBI taxonomy): Eukaryota > Metazoa > Chordata > Actinopteri > Cypriniformes > Danionidae > Danio > Danio rerio. The sequence continues at coordinate 25,817,881 of NC_141038.1, forward strand.
CTTTCTGTTAAACAAGCTTTGAAATTGTTCACTCACCAACATGTCATGGACCACCAGGGGTGTGAAGTAACAAATTCAAATCTTCAAATTACTGTAACTGACTTGTTTTTCCTAGGAATTGTACTATACCAGGGGTGCCAAACTCGGTCCTAGAGGGCTGTTGTCCTATATTTCTAGTGATCTTGAAGACACTGATTAGCATTTTCAGGTGTGTTTGATTAGTGTTAAAGCTAAACTATGCAGGAGACCGGCCCTCCAGGACCGAGTTTGCCCACACCTGTACTATACCGTATCAAGTAGTTCAAAAATGTGCATTTACTTTAATTTGACTACATTTTTACAATACTTTTACAGCACTTTTTTACTTCAACCTGCATTGATTAAGTAGAAAAATCTGTTTTGTGAGTTCCATCCAATTAAATCAGCTTGCTTGGTTTGGGACTTGTAGAGCTACACATTGATGGATTTGCTCGTCAGTGTTTGTACATCCAGCAGTGAATTGTAAACCACACTGAACTTAACTAAACTCTGAGAACTGGAATGAAACAGTTTTCATTTCAATTTACTAGAACTTCTATGTTAAGCTATTTTAACACAATTTAAATTGTTATATATAAAGCGATGTATGAATAGACATGAATTGAATCATGCATAGAAACATTGCATCAGACAGACTAACCTCAAGACAAACACTTTACATAAATGCAGCAAAACTAGCATTAAAGTGTCCAAGAAGATGCCATATCATTACACGCAATAATCGAGGGATGTTTTGACTACACTCTTAGAAATGAAGGTATGCAATCTGTCATTGGGGTGGTACCTTTTCAAAAGGTACATATTTGTACTTAAAGGGTTCAAATTGGTACCTCTAAAGTATATATTAGTAGCTAAAATTTTTGAGTGAAACACTTTTTTTTTTTTTAGATTTTAGGTACTAATATGTACCCTTGAGGTATTAATATGGACATTTTAGCTACAAATTTGTATCTTTTTAAAAGGTACCACCCCAGTGACAACTCGTGTACCTTTATTTCTGAGAGTGTACAAGTCTGCTGAATGCAGTCGCCAATGGCCTTACACAATAACTAAGTCCACTACAGAATGTTACATTTTCAAATACATGCACAAATTGCATGTATTCGATTTGTGCTGCATGTGCTTGATCTGTGGAACAAACTGCTGGACACTCATAGCTTTTTGGATAGTATTCAAAGTGCAGAAACTAAGCGTTAGTAATCACAGCTACATTTGTCCGCCTTAGGTAACAGAGATTTCGCTCCACATGTAAGTGCATCAACCTGCTTTCTGTCAACTAATTATACAGTTGAAGACAGAATTATTAGCCCCCTTTTGATTTTTTTTTCTTTTTTAAATATTTCCCAAATGATGTTTGACAGAGCAAGGACATTTTCACAGTATGTCTGATAATATTTTTTTCTTTTGGAGAAAGTCTTATTTGTTTTATTTCGGTTAGAATAAAAGCAGTTTTGAATTTTTTTAAAACTATTTTTGGGACAAAATTATTAGCCCCTTTAAGCTAATTTTTTTTCCCGATAGTTTACAGAACAAAACATCGTTATACAATAACTTGCCTAATTACCCTAACCTGCCTAGTTCACCTTATTAAACTAGCTACTGTAAGCCTTTAAATGTCACTTTAAACTGTACAGAAGTATCTTGAAAAATATCAAGTAAAATATTATTTACTGTCATCATGACAAAGATGAAATAAATCAGGTATTAGAAATAAGTTTCTAAAATTATTATGCTTAGAAATGTGCTGAAACAATCTTCCCTCCATTAAACAGAAATTGGGGAAAAAAATAAACAGGGGCGCTAATAATTCTGACTTCAACTGTAGGTGCAAATATATCAATGTAGTGTGTTCTCACAATAAATGCATCTCATATTTAAAACGTATAGCCCATGAATGACAAATAATTTAACCTAAACACCCTTAAAAGAGAACAACATTGATGTAGGCTACATTTTGAGGTGTAAAATGTAACCCAGTGGTTTGGTTTGTCAATGTTCAAGCCATTTGGTTGATTGGATGTTTGGTTAATTGTTTGGTCTACAAAAGAAAAAGTGAACAAATAATTGTGCTCACTAGCAAATATATTTATCATAACAACAAATAAAGTGAAATAAAACTGTCAAAAATAATGGTAAATAAATACTTGACTTCTTTTCGTTTATTTTATTTAGCCTTTATTTATACAACAAAAATGCATACAATATTTACTGTAAATGTCTTTTTTTAATTATCCAAAGCATCAGTGCATTTGTGTTGATTATTTTCAAACTAACTTACAGTATTGTATGATTGGTTTATTGGATACTATGTATGATTTAAACTACATTGACTGCTTAAGCAACACACCTTTAGTGTAGTACTGACTCAGTGCCACTAATATACTATTAATTGCTGAGATCTAAACAGAGAAGAAACTCTAACCTCTAGGTGACAAGCTCAAATGATATGTTAACATTAGCCACCAGCCACGCTACCTAAGATTACCATTTAACCGAGAAGCAGAAAGTGACACTGTCTTCCCTTACAACGCCTCCAGACAGTATTCAGAGATTGAGCTGTCACTTTTCATGTGTGTCTTTTTTTTCTTTCCTTCTTTTTTCTTTTTAAACCGCAGATTGATTTAAGCATGAACGCATCGGATACACTGCCAAAACCACAGTATAAACCTCAGCCTGAAGTGCAGGAATATTTATACAAAGGAGCTTGGTTAAACTTAAGCCTTTCTCCACTATAATCTCTTATTGCTGTAATCTACACTCATAATTAGAAGTTCTGCCCTCCTCACCACAAGTGCAAATTTGATGCTGAAATGCTCAACACATCACAGAAAGCTAAACTAAAAAGGATACCCTTGTGAAAAGGAACACTTGGGCTGTTGTGCTTTCAAAAAGAGTTCTTATTACAGAAATAATTAACTTCAATAGACTGTATTTACTGTATGTGTAGAGTATACGAGGTTTCAAAAAAAGAAAATCAATTGAAAATGTTGTTAAATTCAATCAATTAGTTTCCCTTGAATTAAAGGGCCTTGAGCTCCGACAGCGGTTTTTTTTTTTTTTTTTTAATATATATTGTATAAAAATATAAAATATGTATTGTTTTAAAAATATATATTATATATTGTCTGGGTTGGTCATGTAAATTACAGTACTAGGTCACACTTTATTTTGATGGTCCGTTTGTTAAATTTAAGTCATATTGCATCTATATGCCAACTAATTCTCCTTAGATTATAAGTAGACTGTTAGGTTGGGGTTAGGGTTAGTATAAGTTGACTTGTACTTGCAAAGTTTCTTATAAACGTCTGTTGAAGGAGCAGTATCAGCAAACATTAAGCAGTCTAATAATACTCAAATGGCCCATCAAAATAAAGTGTTAAACAGTACTATATAATATATAAAAAATATGAGACAATAAAAGCTGTAATTTTTGATGTTAGTGTTGTTTCTAATTTTACATACTTCTATTTTTATTATTGGTCTCCATTTAGTATAAATATGTATATATATATATATATATATATATATATATATATATATATATATATATATATATATATATATATATATATATATATATATATATATATGTATGTATATATATATATATATATATATATATATATATATATATATATATATATATATATATATATATATATATATATATATATATATATACATACATATATACATACATATACATACATACATACATACATACATACATACATACATATACATACATACATACATACATACATACATACATACATACATATATATATATATATATATATATATATATATATATATATATATATATATATATATATATATATATATATATATGTATGTATGTATGTATGTATGTATGTATATGTATGTATATATATATATATATATATATATATATATATATATATATATATATATATGTATGTATGTATGTATGTATGTATGTATATGTATGTATATATATATATATATATATATATATATATATATATATATATATATATATATATATATATACACACACACACACACACACATATATATATATATATATATATATATATATATATATATATATATACACATATATATACATATATACATACATATACATACATACATACACATATATATATATAAATATATACATATATACATATATATATATATTTTTTTATTATTATTATTTTTTTCTATTAATTGAATACAATTAAAAGAATAAATAAATAAATAAATAATTTAAAAAATAAATGAAGATTTAGAATAGCATGGTAAATAAATAATAACAAAATCCCTTTAAGCAGTAAATTCAAATGACAGACGATATATTTTTAATATGTAATTGGAGAGAACCAACATGTCCTGCAACACACATATGGTGCGCACTAACCTCACGAACTTTGGCCCATTAGTCTGTGTCAGCAGGCCCGACACCTTTAGAGAAACTGGGGCAGTGTTTGCCATTTTTCACCTGCTTAAAAAGTGAATGACAAGTAAAGGTCTCGACTCACAAAAACAGACCTGCTGGAGGTCCTCTTCAAACCACCCCGAGTTGCAACGATCAATTCACATTACTGAAAATAACCCTTGCGTCCATGTCCCTCATAAATGTCTCCCTCAGACAACAACTCCACCACCCGCCACCCAACCGTCCTCCAGCTTCACCCGGAGCTCTGCGACACCAGCAGGTGCTTTTTGTTATTGGACCTGCGGCACAAGCTTTCAGACTCCAGAATAGCAGCCGAAGGGCCCCATCGCTTTTGTTTCACACTGTATAGCCTCAGCTCAATCCCATTTTTGTTCTCTCGTGTCAAATGTTCACTATAAAATACGACTCTTTGGAATATTCATTTTAAGAGTACACAGTCAAACACATTCAACTGTGTTTTTATTCTTTCTAATGACTCTCTGCTAAAGCTCGGCTACAGGGAAACACTGTTCTGTAATATGAGAAAGACATCTTGAGCTTTACATCTGTCACGTACATAACAGAAGGCTGACAAAAAAATAGACTTATGGCTTACAGGTCATGGAGATAAATGCATTCGAGAGACGTTTCTAATGATGCTGTGAATGGCAGACATCATTGCAGTTTGTTGAGAGAACATGCTGCAGTTTAATGCCATCTGTAACCCCAACTGATACTTCTTATAACAGATGCAAAGCAAAAAATAGGGACGCACACACGTTGAGATGGCATACAGTACACAGAGTTAAAAATGGAGAAACGTTGCAGCTTGTTCACAACATGTTGTCTCTAAGTTCTGTATTTAATCTCCATCTTCAGTCTTTTCTGTAAGCTTTAATTTTACATTAGCACTGTATGCAATATGGACACTGATTTAATCACAATAGTAAATATTACAATAATCCATGTTATCTAGAGCTGACAAAAAAATTTGAATGGAATGATTGGGTGCCTTTGACCCTTATGTAATGTTGGGCATTACTGATCATCCACACAGCGGTGATTTTGTGTTTTAATTTGGTCATACCTTTTTCTGTGTTTCAGCTAGCAGAAAGATTTTTGGTGACAAATCTTATTTTGACAGATATTTTGAGAGAATGCTTTGCTTTTTTAAGCATGTACTACACTTTTGTTATGTTGTGATGAAAACATTCACTAAATTATACTGCTGTAAAAATGCATTAGATAAATATTTAATAAACCTGTTAATCAGAAAATTACGGAACCTTAACTCTTCAAACGCCAAATTAATAAATAATGTCACTGATTTGATAAATAAAAAAAAAACACAACGCAAATGACGTATTTTCAATATAAAAGTAATTGTGGACTAAATGTATTTGTCATTTTCTCATAGTTTGGACATTTGATGCATTGTTTTTTGATCCATTTTTATTTTTCTCCCTAGTTTACGGTTGGTGATGGTTTTTGCCCCATTGACTTCTATTATAACCAGATTTGTTTGGTTGAAAAACCATGATACCATATAATCATGCATTTTTGATTATTGGTGGTTTTTCTTGTCAGGAAGAAGTAAAATTTGTCATTTTAGGTGTTGATCATCAGTTGGACTCATTAACCCTTTAGATAGGCCTGTGCAAAAAAAAAAAAAAAAAACTTAGTTTCTGGATTTTATATGGAGTATAACAGCACATTAAATAGTGTGTATGTGTGTCTGTGTATGTGTGAGAGTGACCGTTAAGCACTTACCTTGATGTGTCTGAGAAAATCAAAATATGCATCTCGGCTATCAGAACTATATGGAGTAAATAAAAACAAAGACTGTGTGGGGCAAATGGGGCAAAAACACCCTCCAACCGTAAATTAGGGAGAAAAAAAAATGAAAATCTAACAATGCATCAAAGCCATTGTCGTTACTAATCATTCATATGTCCAAAACTGTGATAAAAGGTAAAAAAAATCCAGTCCATGATTACTTTTTATATTAAAAATGTCATTTTATTTGTTTTTGTCACCAAATCAGTGACAACATTTGTGAACTTGGCAATTAAATAGTTAAAATCCTGTAAATTTCAAAACAATTTAGTAATTTTGATCAGGACTAAGGTTGATTAAGAAATGTATGCAATAAATAAATAAATAAATACATAAATAAATAAATAAATATTCTGATGCAATTTTACAGCAGTTTAATTCAGTTTCCATCAAGTTTCCATCCCTAACATAACAAAAGGGTAGTAAATTTGAACAGCGCACAAGGATTAAAATAATGAGTGTTTGTTTACTAAACAATATAACACCCTCAATTAATAACAGGTGATTAATAGCTACTGTATAACTCGCGTATATCATTTCATTAAGCATTGCTTTCCTTACAATCCTCATGTATTCAAGATATAACTAGCAGTAGGCTGGTTTGCTTACTGTAAGTTTGCATATCACACTGTATGACCAAGAAAATAATCTTACTAGGAAAAAACTGTTCTGTCTATGTTATACAAACATGATGTATGAGAGTTTGTGCTCCTCAGAAAAAAAAAAAATAATAAAAAAAAATAAATAAATTCACAGAATATGTCAGGGCTCTTTTTGCTTTATAAAGCTAAACAGACACTGGAATTATTAATTCACTGAAATCTTGTCACAAGTCTTGCCAGCCCAGAAAGAAAAAAAAAGACAGCAGGCTAAAATCTAACTATTTACAGGACGTAAAGTAAGTCTAAGTGGAAAAACTGAGCATTTCACAAGCAAACAATTAACAGTTTTTTTTTTTTTTTTTTTTTAACAGAAAACTGTTAAACAGAGCATCTACTGCATGAGAATGAGAGATAATGGATTACTTTTACTTTCGCTCTTGGATAGGGAAACCTTTACGCACAGACATCAATTAGTCTATAAATAATTAATTGCGTTTGTTAAGTGCAAATATTCGTTTCAAAACTGTTTCTAAATTCAGTTCTAATTTCCAGCAAACGAATAAATGAACAATATTAACGAAGTGTGTTCAAAAACCTGAGTTATATCCTAAAACACATGCTGTGCCCCATATGGTCTAAAACCTGACAGGTGGGCAAATCTAAGCTTGTTTTTAATAAAACAAATATAAATATGGATATAATAAATAATACTGCTAATAATAATATTATACAAAAGCAAATTGTTATGAATGAACTGAAAAGGCCTCCCTAGATGAAGAAGGCATAAAAGCAGTGATTTTTCATATTTATGTAGGCTAGAAAATAATATGTTTTGTAATATTTTAAACCTTTATATTTATATCCTATATCTATTCTTATTATATCCTATATATAACCTTTATATTTAAATTTTTCATATGTAAAGATATTTGCCTATTGCTCTCTTGTGCGTATTAAGCAGTGTGTAAGCGAGGCGCAACTCTGCGCCAGAGTTTAGATTAGGTTTGTTTTGGTCTAATGAAAAATCTATTTTAGTTTCTCAAAATAGCAACGCGCCAGCGGTCCGCCTCAGAACGCCTTCCTTTTTAGACCAGAACGCCTATGGGCGCACAAATGAGTGCTAATGCATTTGCTATATAAACAGCATGGCGCAGCACCTCAAAACGACTCTTGCGCCAAGCTGAAACTACCAAACAAGTATTGCGCCGCGCCTTGCGCCACATTGCGCCGTGTGTATGATAGGGCCCTTTGTCTTTTCTCTTGTCCAAATATCTACATTTCAAAGTGAAAATAAGATTATTTAAATGTATCCATAGGCAGATAACATTTAACTTGTTTTAAGGAAAACCCCTTTAACTGCCTGCTTTATCAAGTGCTTGATTCTGTTTTGACTGTTTTAAATAATGACTGTTAAACTAATTTATAGAATGTCTGTTTTTAATAATAGTTTACACTACACAGCATTGTTGGTTTAAAAAACAAACAAACAAACAAACAAACAAACAAATAAATAAATAAATGAAACATAATCCAGTTGCACTACTACACTTGATTTTGGTTTAATTGTAAAACATAAATAAATAAATAAATAAATAAATAAATAAATAAATAAATAAATAAATAAATAAGTAAATAACACAAAAAAAAACAAGAAAACATGTTAAATGAGAGTCTGAAATATTTTATTGCATTATTTAGATTTTATTTACATTTTAGAAGACATTTACATTTACATTTTTACATTTAAAGACATTGGTCTTACACTTTATATTTATAGATTTTTCATAGTATATGTATTATTTCTGGTACTTTTACCCTTAAAACCAACACATGGACCGGAGTTAATAAAAAAAAAAACTTTTTTATTTGTTTATTTTTTATTTTTTGGGGGGCTGTTAAAAAGTACATTTTGACAACAACATATTTATTACTTGCTTAAGAATTTTCAGGCATTTTGGACTAGAAATGAGACAAAGCAAAATAAGAAAATCATTTTATTGTATAGTGCTTATTCAAGTTCAGTAACAGATCACTGTTAGACGCCGCAGAATATCATCAAATAGTGCTTTTCAAACCGTCTAGTGAAACTGTATTCATATCGCAATATTTATTTCAGAAAAATAAAATATCTTAATATAATTTTTTTCCAATATCCTGCAGCCCTAAAGCAGAGCTTAAAATGTACTAAAAATGGATTGTGTTTCATTCAAGTAGCTGTAGAAATGAGCTGAGTTAACTGCATGCATATGCAGATAAGTAACTGTTGTCATTCTCTTTTGAGCCAATAAATAGACAATACATTACAGACAATAAATAGATGTTAAAGTATTAACTGGATTTCATTTTAACCATCCATATTTTTTTCTAAATGCCCTGATGTATTTTTTCCTCTCCTGCTCCCTCTAGTTTTACCTCTGATTTAATTTGTTTTGTTGGTTTGCTGTACTCCTCGGAGAGTGCTTGTTCCAACAGACACGCAAAACTAGGTGTTCTTGTAGCACAAGGGCATGAACATGCACTCCCATTCACCTTGTGTTTCAATGCTATTTCTCTCACCCATAGCGGCCCCTAAAAATCAATAGAAGTTCAGGATCTAACTGTGTCTGGGGCACAGATGTACACAACTGTGTGTACAAGTTCAGCCGAGGACAAGCAGCCACAGAGGATTCGTCTACAGCCATATTATTTCCAATGTGACAACTAAACAGAGAGCATTCAATGACTTGCCCACTTGCAGAGTTGGAAATGAGACATTTTATGGCAATTACACTTATTATTTGCAGTTATTTATTCAGCATATGCAATGGTTTTATCTAAAGCAACTTTCAAATTAAGGCATAATAAGCAAGTCACCTGAAGCATCAGAAATGCAATAATATGTAGATGCAATTACAGAAGGTAAACAATTAGACATATGTAGAATTAGATAGAACAGGACAGGCAAACCAGTATTGAGCAACAGCAAGCTACTGTAGCTACAAGTAACGGCACTAGCATAACTACAGTTTTCACTAATTTAACAGCTTTGTCGCTACAGTAATTAAGCTTATCCCATTTTTTCCAGCAAATTTACACTGCAATTTATTAACTTGCAATGGTCTGAAGAAGCACAATGTCTTCTTACCAGATACCATACTCAAATGATATATTACATTCTTCATCTCACGGTTTTAAATAAGGAGAAAAAGTTCTTCACAGTCTGTTTAGGATACTATTGCATATATACAGTACTCTACAAGTATGTTACAAAACATTAGATTTGACACAACATCACCTTGGAATTATAAGGTTCTATCTGCGTTCTGAATGATTTTGAGATATTGAGCTTTAAAGTTTTTGCATTCCATAGCATACAGTATGTGTGTAACATTTGTTTTTTTTTTTTTTTTAAACAAAAAACTCTTAAAATGTAAACAACTTATAAAAACACATCCCATAATGTAAATAAGTTGTAATTTAATAAGAAAATGTCAATAACTCAATTTTGACAAAAATGTCAGATAGAACCTTATCCTATAAGATGACGAAAAGTATATTATATTGTTTAAAGTACCAATATTTTACTTGGAAAAAAAAAAATATCATAATGCTTATTTAATATATGCCAGTGCAATGAACGACAGTATATTAAAGTGACAACAGCAGCTGTAGTAGCCTGAATTTTACAGTTAACTTTATAATAAAACAGCTTTGGAAATAATGTTAATATATAAAAGTACTAACATCTACACATCGTACCAAAAGCAGGTAGTGATGAGACAGTCATATGATGAACATCACAAACAGATTATCCACAAGCAGAGAGTCTGACACTAATTAGTACTAATACTGTATATGAAAAGTGCTCAGTGTCATTAACATAAATATTAAACACGATCATGGTAACACACAGCAAAACTAATGCAATAAACATTATTTATCATAATGTATCATAAAATAATGGAATGCAACTCCAATGTGTTTACCCAGGTAAGTTTGTGTTTCATTAGAGTAAACTGAGTTTTTGTGCTCAAGAAGGTGGATTGGTGTTGATTGGATTTTGTCTACATAGCAAATATGCTTGATAACCTGCTCCAGAGTATGTTATATCCCGGGTTAGAGATGGTTATTCTAAGCAGGACTAAATCTTTCATTCACTCGTTTTCGTTCAGCTTAAGTCTCAATTTCAGAGGTAGCCAGAGCAAAGTAAACCACCAACTCACAATTCACCTATAGCGCACATCTTTGGACTGCGGGGAAAACCGGAGCACCTGGATGAAACCCACGTCAACATGGGAAGAACAAGCAAACTCCACACAGAAAAACCAACAGGCCCAACGACTCAAGCCAGCGATCTTCTTGCTATGAGGCGACAGTGCTAACCACTGAGCCACCGTGCCACCCAAGACCAATCATATATTCAAAAACTTTATATTATACTGGTTTATATTATGTATTCTAAAAGTTTGTTATTGTCACCTAACAATCATAATAACTTCAAGTTAAAACTGACAGACACATTTAAATAAAGCTTTCAAGTTGTCTTTTGAGCTGTTTGTGAACCCACATTAATAAAGTCAGTTGATTGATTTGCACTAATATACTGTAATACTATGTTCTTTAAGTGGCCCTCTTAAACTTTTTTCAGCATCAGTGGTGTTTATTTCAGCCTTATAAACATATTAAAATAATTATATTTCTGATAATGTGTATTTGTTTATATAGTGCACTTATCATGTATGGTCATAGACCCAAAGCGCTTTACAATCATGAGGGGGGTCTCTCCACACCACCACTAGTGTACAGCATCAACTGGGATGATGTGACGGCAGCCACAGGACAACAGCGCCAGTGCGCTCACCACACACCAGCTATCGGTGAGACAGTGATAGAGCCAATTCAAGGGATGGGCATGATTGGGAGGCCATGATCGGTAATGGCCGAGAAGGAATTTGGCCAGGATATGCACTGTAAAAAATGTTACTTAGATCTAACTTATAAAAAGTGAGGCAAGTGGTTGCATCGGACGTTTTAGGTTGATTCAACTTCCAGCCTTTTTTAAGTATTTTAAACACTAAAACATTGCTTAAAACAAATGCAATAAAATTAAGTTGAGCCAACTAATATTTCTAAAATTACTCAAATCAGATAAACTTACTTTTTTTGTTAAACTTAACTTACTTATACATTGCTATATGTTGACTGTACTCATTTTAATTAAGTATTATGAACTTAATGATCTAAATAAAATTAACCATGCATATGTCATTTAAAACGAATTTAATTGACTTCTGGCTGTAACCTCAGAAAATAAATCTTCGTTTCTATATTGTAAGCACAATATACACTAGTAAAAACAGATAAACAGACTTTCCTGTCAATAACAATTAAATAAAAATGGGAAGATGGATTAAAGACCATAACATGTATTCAATATCAATCGATGTTCCTTTTAATAGTGACAACAAAATAGGCCATTAATGTGGCTACACATACACAATACATAAATAAAAACATTAATAATACCAGATCCTATTGAGAAATCATCCAAGGCAACTCAGTGAGGAGATTTGCATATTTTGATGAAGATTTAGGATGCATAATGTCCAGTCCCACAAAGAGTCTCTAATATATCTCAAATGTATACAGTTTTGATGGATACTTGAAGTCGAGGACATCGGTAAGTCCAAACAGGAGCCATCATGCATTTGACAGGTTTGGCAAACCTCTGACAGTCCTATGATAATCCAAACTGTGTTGGGCTGATGGCAAATTTTTCCCGTGGGCAGCCGCATGCACCTCTGATTCCTCACAACTCTATTGGTAGAGACAAAAAGAAACAGGAGTTCAGGTGGTTGCTACCAAACAACATTAAATAGCTAAATACTGAATAGGAAATAACTACAAGTGAAGTTACAAAAGTCCAGTGAGAATGATGCATGGATGAAACACCTTAGTTTATCCGTTAAAAATTACCTTAGTTAAAATTACCTAACTTCTATTTAAAAAATAAAAAAAGGTTATACAGGTTATTGTGTAATTACATTATTCCAGGTGTTTTTAGTTATCAAATTTTAAAAAAAAACTGTGATTTTACTCAGTGTAACAGTGCATGTCATTGTGGTTTCCTGTCAATCACAGAATTGTTAAAATTTAGGTATTACATTTTTTTGTTTATTTTGGCAACTTATAAAGCATAAGAATGTGTATTTAATTTAGATATTAAAACTGTTTGAAAATGGCTATATGAAAATTATAGAATACAAGTTCTATAATTTAAATGTCATCTTCATTTTGCACCAAACTTTGCACGTCATAATACAAATTTTATTAAATAAATAAATAAATACATTGCCATTTTACACATTACATTAAGGTTTACATTAAATTTTTGCTAAAGCTACATTTAATTGACTTTTTCTTCAAATTTAATGTCACTGGCAAATGACAGTTCAGTGATTCAGTGTTATCAGTTAGCTTTATTGAAAGACTGACAGATAATAAGAAACTGCATTAGGATATTTTTATACTGTTTTTACTGTTGCACACATAATATCTGTGTAAAAAAAACAGTAAAAAATTACTGTTGCACTTCAGATATCAAATGTAAGTTAATTCTATGGAGCCCACTATTGTTTGCAATTTTACCAATGTTTTACTTGCCTGCAAATAATTATAGCTGTAGTTGTATCTAATGTTTTTCTTTCCTGGATGTGAAGTTTGAAGATCCACAGGTAACAAAATCACTTTAGTATCTAAAGACCAAGAACATGCATTTTAGAATGAGGTGCATACAGTTTAAATGGTTCTGTAAACATCAGTAGTAAATGTAATTTAAGTTAAAATAAATTGTAAATCTGTAATTTATTCACTATGCAGCATTAAAAAACTTATGGACTAAATCTCTAAAACACAAACTTTAAGTTATACTTTCTCTTACGTTAAACACAAACTACTTAACTGTTGCATACGTTTCTGCATTTAATATCCATCCTTAATGTGCTGCTATAACTTAGGTGAGCTAACTTTAGCTAAGTTAGCGCTAGCAAACTGAACCCCCACACCCCGACCGCCCACCAGTGACCTTGTTAATCGGTTCTGCAACGTTAGTTATACCTACTAAGTGTTTTAAAACTACTTTCACTATTTTTTCTCAATAATATCACTTTTAATCATTAGCATAAACTAGCGTTGGTTAGCGTTAGCCAACTTAGCTTTCCATGTGAGAGCAGTCTAACTGTTAACATACCTGAGGCTACAGTACAATTTACAAAGCTAAAACCTTACCTGCCTAGCGAAGACAGCAGTTTTGCATGACTTTACAATTATCATTCGGCTAAATTTGCAACTTACCGTGTTAATCAGATCCGCTGCTGGGAGCAGTTAATGTCGACCATTGCAGAAGCTGCGTCTGCCTGCTAAATCCCGGGCAATGAAAAAGGAGTCACGCAAAACTATAAAAATCACGTTTTATGAACACCTGCCCACATCGACAGCTGCTCTAATAAATTGTCTGTGTCAACTCACTTTTATAACATTTATTCTACACAATAACCACGTAAAAAAATCTACTCAAATAAATTGCATTAGTTTTATTCAAAATATACAGTTATATAAAAACTGATATATTTTAAGTAAAGAGGAAGCAAATTTAATTTTTTTGGTATAAAACAAATAAAATTAACTAGATTGCAATTATTTAAAGTAGATAGAACCAACTTTGTGAGTGTAGCACTTTTTACAGTGTGGTAGTTGCACCCCTACTCTTTACAAGAAGTGCCATGGGATTTTTAATGACCACAGAGAGTCAGAACCTCGGTTTAACATCTCATTCGAAAGATGGCACCCACTGACAGTATAGTATCCCCTTCGCTTTACTGGGGCATTGGGAATCACACAGATCACAGGTTGAGCAACCCCTGCTGGTCTCACTAACACCACTTCTAACAGCAATCTGGTATATCCATGTGGTCTCCCATTCAGGTACTGACAAGGCTCAGCACTGCTTAGCTTCAGTAAGTAACCAGCCTTGGGCTGCAGGGTGAAATGTGGCCATATAATGCTCCCTCTTCACCTTCAACAGATTCTATCTTGTGAGAAAGGAATGAAAATGACACTCTCTCAAGTGTTATTGGCTGTTTGCTGCACCTGTCGCACTTTCATGTGTATGTGGTCCAAGAATTAAGACTCTTTTTGTTGACAAAGCCTGCCAAAAACCCTAAATTGATAAAGTTTATATCAAGCAATCTGAAACAATCCTAACTAAGTTGGAAATGTTTGATTTTGTCAACCCAATCCCAATTCTATTTTTTACCCCTACCCCAAGGTTCATAAAACAGTGTGAAGGGGAAGGGCTTCAAATTTTACCCCTATGAAGTGGGACAGCACTACAACACCTGCACACAACATGTCATCACAGTCTTTTCCTTCATATGAGATCAATGACCGCGACTGCTGTAGTTGTTACAATTGCATTGTTTTTTTTTTTTTTTGTTATTTATCTTTAGGAAATAACTGAAGCCATATATCATGTTATCATAATGATATAACGTGGCAATAAGCTCACAACTGTACTGTGCATTTACACTGTGGCCATATTCATCTATGTAAATACACAAAAACAATATTAACATTATAGCAGACATAGTGAGAAGGTCATAGCCAGTCACTAGACTTTTCTGACAGGAATTCGAATGTCATCGAGTGACAGATGTTGTCGGATTGCTATACAGGAGTTATTATTATAGCAAAATTTGGTGTTTTTTATTTTTATTTAATTTTATTTTTAAGAATGATGGTAAAACACGAGGGCCGTTATGAATGTATTTAAACATGTGCTTGTTAATTGTAATTTGTAATAATAATGAAAAAAAAAATACAAATTTGTGTATTTCCAGACTTCCACATGCAGCCATGCACAAATATACACCATGTAAACTGCGAAATTTTCAAACCCCTTGGTTTCCAGTTTGGTTCTAAAAAAAATCTCCATTTCAAGGGCTATTCCCTTAGTCCTAAGCCTTCAGGCTAAAGAGAATTGGGACACCCCAACCCCTTCACCTAAACACGCAAAACAAGGGGTAGGGGTAAAGGGAAGGGGTAAGGAGTAGAACTGTGATTGGGACATAGGCCTCGTTTACACCAATGCTTTTTCATTTTAAAACGCATAAGCTTTGCTACGGTTACGCTATCCGTCCACACTACGCTGGAGTTTTCGAACGCCGAAACTGGAGCGTTTTAGAAACACTGGAGAGGCCATTTTCAATCTAAAACACTGCTGCTCTGCCTCAGTGTGGATAAAGGAAAACAGAGACATCTGAAAAAGGAGGAGTGGCTGCAGACATTCACCTCACTGATTTGGGTTTGCAAAGTCCAGACTTCACAAGTTTAATATGGAAAACAAATTCCCGAGGACATGTCAGGTAAATCTTCAAAAGGAACAGTGCACTTTATAACCTTATTCACATCATCCTACGTACGTTGTTTCACTTTCTTTACAATAAATGAAAACATGATTAAAGGAACTACTATTTTCATTTTGATATTAACAACTTAAAAGAGAGCAGAAATGCTGAGGCGTCGTGCATATGAGCGTCATCTTTACTGCATGCATATTTATAACAAAACATAGCTTATAACATCACTGCCTCCTTTCATTTTCATTGAAAATATGAAACTTACCCTCACTTTTGCTGAATATCAGTTTTAATAATTAATAATGGTCATTATAAAAGTATAACGTACAATAAGTTTATACATTATAGGAATTAAAGGCAAACAATCAGTCATTATACAAAATGTACGTGGTTACATTCACGTGGTCTTTGCGCTCAGCCAAAACACGTTACCTGAGAACAAGTAATAGATTCAAAAGACCAAACTCGGGGAATATGTTGTTAGATATAAACAACAAGATGAATTAAATATATTACGTTTAACAAATATAGTCAGATTGGATCCAGCGGTAGATCCTTGATGGAGAGTCCAACAAGCACAGCTCTTATCTGGCTAGATACGCTGCACATGCCAGAGAGTGTGTGTGTGTGTGTGTGTGTGTGTGGTCATGTGATGTGCGTTTTTAGTGGTTTGGTGTAGACAGAGAGTTGGGTGAATGCTGGATGAAACGCTAGTGTGGACGCAGATCGTTTTTTAATTCTAAAAACGTACTAGTGTAAACGTGGCCTTACTCTGCAACCCAGAGTTTGTCCAACATGCCTATACTTTAGCATTTTTACAGTTAAAATAACATTGTTTTCTAAAGTGCACTCTTTAGTAGTAACTTGTAGTACATTTTCGGGAGTGCATTTTGAAGGTAGCTTAACTACATTAACTTATTAGTAGCACGTACCTTATCAAGCTACACTTCCAAAGAAAATGGAAGTCAACTCTATCAATGTCACTCACTAACATTTATTCACACCGGCTTGGCATCCACACTACAAAGTCTACATACAGTACCCTCAAAATCAAGTCTGACCCTTTGGTATTTGCATGCTCCTTTCTAAACATTCATGAGTAATTGCACAGAACGTATACCCTTGGATGGTGGCGAGCGGACACGAGAACAGAGTGTGTAGCCGCAGCTTTTGATGTGGAATTGTAACCGCATACAGCAAAGGTTTGCACACTAACAAGCACTCGCAGCCTAGTGTGTATGTCACAGGGGGAGGGAGTCGCAGCGCAGGGCACATTCATCAAAGAGAAGCTGAGCTGATGGAACCTAAGTGCAGTGTCATCACAAGGAAAAGGCTTGATAATCACTCATGTTGGAGTGGGATCTGCACAGGCCAGGGGAAATCAATAGTAGTTCACTGGACGGCAGCCTAGACAAAACAATCCAGAGGGTGTGTCTCATTGCACTCCTGACGTCAATCAGTGGATTGCGAACACTATAATTTGGGTGCTAGTAAAGAGCCTTGATCTGCTAAATACTAGGACACTGATGGCTCAATTACCTACCTTGTGATCACGAGATGCTGTGTACATGTTGCAATAAATGTGCTGTATTATACTACCGACTAATACGTGGTGTGATTTATTTAACATGCAGCTCCTTGGAAGCTGCGTATTTTTCTTCTTTAATAATAAAATGTATATTTACAATAAAATTTTTAATGGCCAACTTAAAATGCTAAAACATTTAAAATGAACATTTAAAATAAATATGAACAGTTTAGAAGCAAAAACTTCTAAATGCCATCTAAAATTTTCTCCTAAAATGAAAACTTTTCTCAGCCTATGTTTGTGTTTACCTATTTTTCTCTAAAAACGCTGAAAAAAACTTATTTGTCACTATAAAAGTCAAATTACTAAGCCTACACACAGGAGTCGGAGAAAAAAAATGCTAATTTCAGAAGAAACTATTAAACAGCATTAAGAGGTTTTTGCATCTAAACTCTTCATATTATGAAAAGTAAAGTTTAATAAAAGTTATACAAATGTGAATCGGCTAGACAGACAGCCTAAAAACAACCCCTAAAATATACAGAAAAATAAAGCAAAAAATGTCTCTGTATGAGTTCCTGTTTTTAATATTTAAAACAATATATATATTGTACACACAGGGCTTAACATTAACACCCACCAACCCAAAGTTCAAAGTTTCAAAGTAGTAGTGTCACAGATGTTTTCACACTGAATGACTATCTGGGGTAGTGTTTGGTCGGTGCTGTGTTTACACTGTAGCATGGGTCAGCGACAGGGGATTTCACACTGCATGACTTTAAAATAGGAAGAAATCGCAGACAACTTTGTCCAAATTACATTTCACAACTGAACACACGCGAGAAGTGACATGGAAACAATGCAATATCACATATCTTTTTTTTATTAACTACTAGGGATGTAACGGTATTGTAAATACGGTCATACCGCAATATTATTTTTTTTCGATATTACCGAAGTCGCATGACTCGGTAAAACTATAGGTCTTCTGAGAAAATTTGCTCAGGCGAATGAAGCGAACGGGATGTAGCGAAAACTACAATTGCCATCAGCCCATGCTTGACCATCATCCCTTGCGGTCTGTTGTCGCTACAGATCCAGTAATGCGGAAATGGAGTGTGCTGCTAGAAGCGGGGATGAAAAGAGCTGGAAAACTCTAAAGCAGGTCGCACACCAGAAGCGGCGCTCGGCGGCGCGCCGCGCAGCGCCACGCAGCGCCATGTATTTTAGAATTCTAAACATAGGTTTCTATCAGGATACACACACCGGCGCCGCAAGTCGGCGGCTGTCGGCGGCGCCCGGCGACGGCTCAGGACGCAGTTCATTTTTCAGCCGCGCCACAGAGCGCCATCTGATCAGTTTCATGTTAAATATCATTCGAATGTGCGCGTCTGGTGTGTGATACCTTAAACTGTCATGTACATCTGAAAACGGAAGCGGGGCTGCAGACATTCGCCTCTCTGATTGGGGCTTTTCCTGAATATTAAGTAGCCTAACACGCACAGTTCAGTCCTGCATTCTCTCCGTGTAAGTTCAGACTTCGCAAGTTTGATCAAGGCTGCAGTCTCTTCTTTTCAGTTTGATATGGAAAAGCAGACTATACCGAGGACACGGGTAAATCTTCAAAGGGAACAGTGTACTTTATAACTTCATTCACATCACCCTGGCTTCGTTGTTTCACTTTCTCAACAATAAAATGTAAACATGATTTAAGGAACTGCCTATTTTCATTTTAATATTAGCAACTTAGACAGCAGACATGTTGAGGCGCCGTGCTGCATTATGAGCGTCATCTTCACTGTGTGGATATTTATAACAAAACGGAGCCGATAAAAACACTGCCTCCTTTCAATTTCAATGAAAATACGAAACACACCCTCTCTTTTGCTGAGTATCGGTTTTAAGAATCGATAATGGCCATTTTAAAAGTATAACATACAATAAGTTTATACATTATAGGAAATAAAGGCAAGCGATCAGTCAATATAAAGAATGTACATGCTTACATTAATCATTAACTTATCTTTGCGCTCAGCCAAAACACGTTACCTGAGAACAAGTAATAGATTCCAATGCCCAAAGTCAGGGAATATGTCGTTAGATAAACACAACAAGATAAATGAAATATCCCGTTTAATAAATATAGTGAGATTAGATCCAGCGGGAGATGCTTGATGAGAAGTCCGACTAGCAGAGCTCTCATCTGGGTAGATGGGCTGAGTGTGATTAAATGTTGAATGTGATGAGTTTTCAACAATACTAAATTGAAACTTTATTTTTTTACATGGTTTAATAATTTTTTGTTATTAAAATTGAAGTTCCTGTTTCAAAGCTTACAGATAGATGGCTAATTTGTATGTCATTGACACTTTTGGCACTTTTTTGGAGTATTTTCATAAGTTTTGTTTTTTCCTGTAAATGATTCAATAAATACCGTACCGTGACATTCATACCGAGGTATTACCGTACCGTGAAATTCTGATACCGTTACATCCCTATTAACTACATAATGAAAAAGAAGCCTTTAAAGGAGTAGAAAAAGTATTGTGTTCACCAGGCTTTTGTAGGAAATTAGCAATTTCAAACTTTTTATTTTTTCAACCTGGTTGTGATATTGCTCAGCTGACACGTCACACAGACACAGGTGCTCCGGCCAAATTTACACAATTTTTTCCTCCATTCTTGGGTCCAAATAAACTGATATTGAGCCCTTTTAACTTCTCCCCCAACCTCCCACTGGCCTGCTGGTACCCACAGTAGTGGATGCTGCTCTCTTATTGGTTGTAGGAGATTGCAGATATTATTTTCAATCAGAACACATTTCACACAGCATGATTTGAACCGTGAGCACCCCAAATATCTCATGGGAGTCGGAGACTTATCTACGATTCTCTCAGATGGTATTCTTGATAGTCCATATACTGTGATTGTCACTCACGTGAAGGAGCACCGATTTGCCTGTGATTTCAGACATTTGTCTGCAATTTCACAAAACCTGTTGCCGAGTCAAAATTGGGGCTAAAATCATGCAGTCTGAACTCGGCATTAGACAGACACCAGCCAATTTGGCTGGTTGAAAATAATGTTTAAATTGCCAGTGTTGGCTAGTCACTAAAGATTAGAATTATAGTTTATGACCATTTGCCAATATGCGTGCAAATGTGTGCAAATACTATATATATATATATATATATATATATATATATATATATATATATATATATATATATATATAATATATATATATATATATAATATATATATATATATATATATATATATATATAATATATATATATAATATATATATATATATATATATATATATATATATATATATATATATATATATATATATATATATATATATATATATATATATATATATATATATATATATATATATAATATATATATATATATATTATATATATATATATATATATATATATATATATATATATATATATATATATATATATATATATATATATATATATATATATATATATATATATATATATATATATATATATATATATATATAATATATATATATATATATATATATATATATAATATATATATATATATATATATATATTTAATTAATACATTTTTTTAATGTCAATTTTTATAAAAAAAAAAAAAATTGTAGAATAAAAAGTGTATGTATACAGCTATATTTAGCTTGTTTTTACAAGTTTTTTACAAGTTTTTTTTGCAAGGAAATAATAAGTTTGGTGTGGCCAAAGAAAGATTTGGTAAATTCTTATAGTGTTGAACCCTAAAGTCAAGTGAAATAAAACTAATTGCAATGTTGCACAATGAAACCACAACCATTTTCTCATGCTCATCCAGCAGTCACAAGACACAAAAATAAGTTAAGTGAATGAAGAGGCATGTGGACAGTACAACATTTAAATCAAGTATTTTACCATTCATTCATTTATTTTCTTGTCGGCTTAGTCCCTTTATTAATCCGGGTTCGCCACAGCGGAATGAACCGCCAACTTATCCAGCACGTTTGTACGCAGCGGATGCCCTTCCTGTCACAACCCATCTCTGGGAAACATCCACACACACTCGTACACTACGGACAATTTAGCCTACCCAATTCACATGTACCACATGTCTTTGGACTGTGGGGGAAACCGGAGCACCCGGAGGAAACCCAAGCGAAGGCAGGGAGAACATGCAAACTCCACACAGAAAATGCCAACTGAGCCGAGGCTCAAACCAGCGACCTTCTTGCTGTGAGGTGACAGCACTACCTACTGCGCCACTGCATCGCCATATTTTACCATGTCAAAGTCTAATTTATGCATATAAAACATATTTTCCCAACAGCAAATTATGGCTAGTGAAAATAGCGAGTGGCTAGCAATGTTGAAAAACTACTAGCCACAGTGGCTGGTGATCAAAAAAGTTAACGTCAAGCCCTGAGTACACATAATATACAGTTATAGTATACTTTTAAGCAATCAAACTGTGCTGATTTCCTTAATATCAGCAGTATATCTGAAATGTGATAGTATATTTCCTTTAATTAGAAGGAACAATTTGATGCCTTCTTATTTAGTTCATTAAAGAATAACAATTACTTTTTTGATAGCTACAAACAGAAAAGATATTTTATGTAATGATTGTTTTTAATGAGACACAGTGGCTCAGTGGTTAGCACTGTCGCCTTACACCAAGTTCGCTGGTCCAAGTCCCAGCTGGGTGAGTTGGCATTTCTATTTGGAGTTTGCATGTTCTCCCCATGTTTGCGTGGGTTTCCTCTGGGTACTCCGGTTTCCCCCACAGTCCAAACACATGCGCTACAGGTGAATTGAATAATCTAAATTGACCGTAGCGTATGTGTGTGAATGCAAGTGTGTAGTGTCTCCCAGTACTGCTTTCCAGCTGGAAGGGCATCCGCTGCATAAAATATATGCTAGATAATTTGACGGTTCATTCCGCTGTGGCGACCCTTGATTAATAAAGGGACAAAACCAAAGGAAAATAAATGAATGAGAGAATACATGTAGGCATGTATTGTTTCAATCATGTTCAGTCATTTATAAATATATATATATATATATATATATATATATATATATATATATATATATATATATATATATATTTATATCATTATTTTATTTAAAAAATTAAATAAAATAATGCAAAAATAATATATATATATATATATATATATATATATATATATATATATATATATATATATATATATATATATATATATATATATATTATTTTTGCATTATTTTATTTAATTTTTTTATTCTTTTTATTAATTCATTCTCTATTATTGTGTTTTAGCTATTTACATGTATATAATTCTTCTGGAATAATAAGCTTATGCTTAAGTAAAAAAAAAAAAAAGAAAAAAAAGCTGATGCAATTATTATGTTAACCAACATACACACAAAGACATTGGTTTTGATTTTATATGGAATAAGCTCATAGTCATAGCAACTGAATATTTTGTAACTGAATATTGTGATCGGCCATTACTCTCATTACATGCTTTTATTGCATGTTTATTTTCCTATTGATTTAGTCAACTGGACAGCCTTAGGAATCACTTCATTTACTACTTAACTAAAGAATGTATTGAGTCTCATCATAGGCCTCACAGTCCTTCTTTTTTTCTAATCCTATAGCTTGTTTGCCCATTAAACTAAATAAACCCAAACCAGGTGAAATGAAAACACTGCTCCCAATAACAGAAGGCTGCTGTTAATC
The DNA here is from genome assembly GCF_052040795.2 of Danio rerio. NCBI lineage: Eukaryota > Metazoa > Chordata > Actinopteri > Cypriniformes > Danionidae > Danio > Danio rerio. Next base: position 25,841,461 of record NC_141038.1, read on the forward strand.
CCAACATAATCCAAGAGTTTGTTTGTTAAGGTTAATTTGAAATTGACATTCAGCTTTTGGAAATCTCTGTTTAAATGCTGTTGTACATCAGGTAAACAATTCAAAATATTGACAATCCCCATATTCGCACAGACATTATCAAAAACATCACATTTATTTTGTATGCAATTGAAAACTAATAGATATGACACATTTAATCATCCATTTCACGCTCTCTTTTTCATGATACGGAATAACAGTTTCACCTTGGCCTCGTCCAGCTGAATTCCTGAACGTTTTCTGGTTCTGCCTTTCCAAACGTTTTTAAAAAGAACCATCAATCTTTCTTTTTCCAGGAAAAGACTTTGTTTTGGTCATTCAGAATCCCTGTCTTGAAAGAAATCTGTGACTCAAGTGGACTGTACGATTACAAATCTCTCTGAGCAGTACATGCTTAACTACAGCAATGGGAAGAGGTGGAGAGGGTCTCTCCATTCTAAAGTTGTGGTTGACCTCATTCGGTTCTGGCTCTCACTTGAAGAAAATAACTTTCATCTTTTTCTCGCTATGGCTCTGTGCTTTTAGAGGCAAAAAGGGAGGCAAACAAAACACTGGCGACCAATTGCAGCCTCTCAACATGCCCGTTTTAAGATTATCCAGCCAACCCTTAGAAATCGTACTCTGTTTATTGTCGCTATTCAATTTCTGTCTTCGTGATTAAGTCTTAAAATAAAGCTGGCCAAATTACTCTCTCTTTACAGTACATTTGCTATATATTGCTATAGTTATTTGTTACCAAGAGCTTTATCAAAACAGTATTTAAAGTGTTTTTTTTTTTTCTTTTTTAGCACTGCATTATTTATTTATTTTTTTTACCAAAAGTTACTCTTTCAGTAATCATGTAGCGGTTTTTGAATGGAAAAGAGCTGCAATTTTTAAAAAGATCACAGAAATTGCTAAAAAACAAAGATATCAATTTTAAAAGCAGTCTTTTAAGCAATTGTACTTTTGCTTACAGAATTTCCGCACTATAGGGCACACCTATATTTTCTCAAAAATGTTTTTGCGCCTGATAATCCAGTGCACCTTATGAGTTCCAAAATCTGTAAAAACGTTGTTCGACTTTGGTAAGCGATCCGCTTGATTAACGGTCAGATTGTTTCCTTGCGACACAGGGATGTAATATGTACACACAAATGACAGACTGCAAACACATCTTTACGAGTTACGTTACTATTTGTGAATGTCTGTCTGAAGGTATCTGCTTTTACTGTGGTCAGACCTTTCGCGAAAGCTGGTATTATTTCTGAACGAGACTGACTCCAGCGATGATAAGAGGGAACCCGGCAAGTTTGAGGGCGAAATTGCTTCGCTTTTCATATCAGACAGAAGATAATGACTTTGATGCATTTGTGGGAGAAGATTGATGAAAAAATGTGTTTATTGTTAAATAGAATAAAGTTCACTTAACTCACTGTTTGCTTCTGTTATATTTTTTTTGTAGACCATAAGTTTTAGCATGTGCCTTATAATATGGCGTGCCTTATGTATGGGTTAAGTACAGAAATAGAACCCGTAATTGAGGCTGCATCTTATAATACGGTGCACCTTATTGTGTGGAAAATACGGCATATCGACCATATTTCAATGTGGTCATGTGATTGGCCCATAAACATTTCCTGCTTGTCATTTAACTATTTCAGAACCATAACATGACGCAATTCAATCATAACTTAATGTTTAAACAGCTAACATAACATTATTTATCAATATGTGGCTCTTTTCTGGATTCTCGGAAGCTATAGAAATTAAAAATGCAAATCAGAAAATACATTAGGACCATTGTTTTTATTTACATCCCTCATAATGGTCTACAACTGAGCCACGTATTTCTCTTTGATCTAAACTTCTCCAGACACATTTAGCTGATTCGAGCCTCGGCTGGGTCAGTTGGCATTTCTGTATGGAGTTTGCATGTTCTCTCTGCATTTGCGTAATTTTCCTCTGGGTGCTCCGGTTTAACCCACAAGTCCAAAGACATGCGCTTTAGGTGAATTGGGTAAGCTAAATTGTCCATAGTGTATTAGTGCGTTAGAAAGTGTATGGGTGTTTCCAAGTGATGAGTTGTAGCTAGAAGGGCATCCGCTGAGTGAAAACATTTGCTGGATAAGTTGGCGGTTCATTCCGCTGTGACGACCCCAGATTAATAAAGGGACTGAGCCAAAAGGAAAATGAATGAATGATTGAATAATATAATATAATATAATATAATATAATATAATATAATATAATATAATATAATATAATATAATATAATATAGGATCTTAATTCCATTGCGGCGACCCCTAATAACCTACTATAGGACTAAGCTGAAGAATTATTAATGTAATGTAATGTAATATACGGTAATAGCAAGCAGCCTCTCAAAAATATTACAAAATAAGTAAATGTTGTTTATAATTTACTAAGTAAATGTTTTAATGAAGCATAAATGCTAAGGCACCCATATGTTGTATAGCATACCCTCAATTATTCTGCATTTTTTCCACATATGAATGCAACAGCTGATTCCTCTCTGAAACTGAATAATTCATGAACTGTCTTTTCAAGAAACGGCCATCTTTACATGCCATAACAGAGAAATCATTCAAAATAGGGCTGTCAGGAGATGACACTTTGCACTTCCAATGGGAAACTGCTGTTGCGTGTCCCGTGTTGGCTGGAGACATGACAAAATGCTGAATGGAGAGGAAAAACGAGGAGGGGGGGAGAGAAAGCAGATCAATACTGCTCGGGAAATAAGGTAGAAAAGGTTATTTACTTGACATTGATCCGTTGCCTCGGCTGCGGAGCCGGTCCAGCGTCTCTTTTGTTAACCTTTAAGCCTGAGTGTACTCACAAACGATAGGGGAGTCCACTAACAGGTGTAAATTATGGATCGAAGGAGGTCGCCATACCTCTGTCACTGCCTGGGGCCTGTGTACTTACAGCCCTGAAGAAATTTAAACATCAATAGGGATAATAAGGACAAATTTATCACACTCAGGTCCTGAAGTCCCACTGCCAGGTCTGCTCGGCGTCCTGAGCAAATGTTTCTCAATCTGGGCCTCAATTGATTCAGACATTCTTTTTCCCCACAAGGATGATCAATTGTGACACAGCACATTTACTTTCACTCATTGTGCATGGCTCTTTGTCAGGGGGAAATACACATTGGTAATTTGTTTTCCTTTTTTTATAACATGAATGTCCTAATAGTTTTAAAATAAAGATGTTGTTTGTGGGATTAATCAGGGGTATGTGGGGTATGTAAGGTTGGAATTTTAGGTTTCCATAAATGACCTCATATATTGCTTTTGTGCATGTGTTTAAAAGGTGTTTCGAAATATACGTAATTTGTCATCATTTGATTTGAAGGTAAGCGTTCAACTGAAGTTTAATGATGAAGAAACAATAACATCTGCCACATTTTAATAATTTTAAATTGAGTACAAAGTGGTCATTGTTTAGAATGTGACTGATGTGAGATGTTTTCAAAACACAGTTCAAAACGAAACAAAACAAAACAAAACAAAACATTTTGACAATGTGTTTGCACAAAAATGGCAGGATTTCAAAGTGTTTTTATTAAGAATTTTGTTATTATCTGTGTAAAGAGCAAAAAAACTTGTTTAGTTTACAGACATGCATGTGTACTTCATAACCAAACCTCAATGTAGAATTCCAGACTGTGTTTTTAGTTTAGTTATTATTTGTTTTTGCCATTTTGAAGGATTCGTGTGAGCAGAACCACCAACTTATCCAGCCTATGTTTCACACAGTGAATGCCCTTTCAGTCACAACTCATCACTGTGAAACACCCATACACTCTAATTCACACACATACACTACAGACAATTTAGCGTACCCAATTTACCTATACCGCATATCTTTGGACTGTGGGGGAAACCAGAGCACACGGTGGAGAGCCGCGCGAACACGCAGAGGACATGCAAACTCCACATAGGAATACCAATTGACCCAGTCGAGGCTCGAACCAGTGACCTTCTTACTGTGAGGCGACAACGCTACCCACTGCGCCACCACTACAGCCATTGTTATCATTATTAATTAATTATAATTTGTTTTTTGTCATTTTAATGGATTCCTGTGAGCACTGACAGCATTTTGTGTTACAAAATGGACATTGTTTATTTTGCACCTAAAATACATATTAAAGAATTCCAATTATAAAAATACTAAATAGGTATTTTTTCAAAATAATTATCTTTAAAGAGAATTGTATTACAGTCTATCTTGTCTATGTATTACCGTATATTCGATTTATTAAAAGCTTAAACTAAAATTATAACAATATTATTCAATTGTAATAACATTGTTATAGTATAGACTGCACTATTCTAATTAGAATGATTATTAAAACTTTACATTTAGTTAGCATTAAACTGTGGTTACCATACTGTGCAACTTTAAGATAAGATAAAAACTGAAGATAGACTGTAAGCTACTACCTACATACAGTAAAAAAAAAAAATACACTATAGTACTTTATAGTGAGCATCATAGTGATTTTGAACTGTATTAGTACATTGTCTGAATCAATCTGTAGTGTAATTATACAATTGTTGTGGTAACAACAACTATTGTAAAATTAACAAATTATCCAGTACAGTACTGTACTTTTTCTGCATTTTTTATGTGAATTTTATTTTATATGAATTTTAAAACAGATGTTGTCAATGTCAATGTCATTCCTGTTTATATAGCACTATTAAACACAACTAAAGGTTGACCAATGTGCTGCACAATACAAATCCCAATTAGAAATATATAAAATTAAAGCTAAAACAAACAGTTCTCACTGAAAAAAATGCCAACTTTTCAACCTGGATTTAAAAACAGAGATGATACAGTACTCAGCATATATCGCAAATCTATCTTTTAAATTCATATATTAATAGGACGCTATACAATATTACATTTGTGCATATACATTAGATTAGTCGGTACTGAAGCCAAATCTGGAGCTTATCTGATAAAATAACTTACAATAACGGCCCAAAAACTAGTACAACCACATTTATATGTTCTAGAAAAATATTAAATACAAATTTTGAAATGAGAATAAAAAAATAAATAAAAGGAATTTTAATTTTGTAGTTTGCAATTTTTTTTGCAATATTTTGCTTGAATTTAATTGTATTATCTTTACATTTCTAAAACAGTTTGGTGACTTAATTATTATTTTAATAATTATATCTGCTTAATCTGTTTTGTTTAAATGCACCGAAATACATTGCCTATATTCACTGAGAAATGAATAATAATATTCATTTTTGAGGTGTACTCAAAGAACACCAGCTACTGCGAAAGCACGGTCACCCCTTCATTTTAGCCTCAACATAATAATCTCTGGTTTAATGACCGAAGAAACCGACCAGGGTGATGTTTAGTCAACAGCTCTGACCGAAAAGAAGGTGCCAAGCCCTTTAGTGATTTAAAAACCTAAAAAATAATTGTAAAAGAGACACAATAGTGCACAGGCAACCATTATTTATGTTCTCATAGATTTTGCATAGGTGCGGTGGTGTTTGTAATATCAGTTTTTTTATTGTAAAACATAAAACATATTTTTAAGATTTATAATAGTATATATGACTAATTATAGTATTACATTTATTCAGAGTATATACAGGAATCAGAGAGTGAAATTCAATACCAAGACTCTTTCCATATATTTTAAGACCTTTCAACCACTTTTTAACCGGAAACACTGGCAACACTTACAGTAAATTTAGTAAACATTAATGTAGGAAACTAATCCAAAACTAAAACATTATTCATATAATGAACAAAAATCTATTAATTCTAGCTAATTCAGCAGGTTGGCACCTATAGAACTGCAGAAATAATGGTGTTTCCTTGGAAACTGCAGTAAAAAAAGCAGCATGATGTCTAGTAGGATTTCATTGACTTCATAAACTACACGGCATCCTGATATTCGCAGATTTAATTCAGGCAAACGTTAACATACAACCATATGCTGCATAATCAAAAATTATATAAAACTGAAAATATTGCAAAATAGCATTTAAGACTTTGCAATACTTTTTAAGGGCCTTAAATTTCTCTACACTGTTTTATCAACTTTTTTATACTTTTTAAGACCCCGTGGACACCCTGTTGTTAATGCTATCAAATGATTAATCTCAATAAAAAAACTAACTGTAAATACACACAGATTTATTTATTTGAAATAAAAAGGTTTATTTTTAACTTTTGCCTGTCAAAAGGCGTTTAAAAGAATAGTAACTAAAATCATAAAACATTTGAATAAAAAAAGAAATATTTTACTTTTAAGGTCTAAGGCAAATCCAATTAGATCTACTTGTTTGGTAAACAAAGTCAGTCTCTCATATAATAAATCTGCTAAAAGACAGAAAATATTACTTACTGCAAACTCTATTTGCATATTAGTCAATACTATTACTGTAACTAATGTAAAAACTCAAATATATATTTATACACATTTACTGTACATAAGTAGATAAACAAATTGAGTGATGGGTTCAAAAATCTACAGAAATCTGCATATTTATGTGCAAACAATTTATTAACAATGCCTGATTTTAGAAGTCAGAGGATCTCCTGTCATTTTTTATTGTGGATCTCTGGTTTATGGAATCAATGGTTTTATTATAGTCATTTCCAAAGCAAACTTTAGGCTAAAACACAGCTGAATCGGTCAGAGTGAAATCAAAGTTTTGATAAATCTCGAACCCCCATAATATGTTAGCCACTGAGAAGTTCACACTAATCCAAGCAAAAGGCATTGGGTTACCTTTACGAAAACTCCAAGACAAGCCGACAACAGATATTCCTGGCAAGGTCTCCTAAGCCAAGGGTGCAGTAACTCTAACCCGGCTGTTACTAACTATTGGCTGAACGTCTTGCTTGGATCCATCCCAGCCTTCACCTTCCAACATCCATCATGTTCTTTTTTTTGTGAGAGAAGATGGCACAGACCTGATGCATTGGGTGAGAGACTATTTGTCCTTCCATATGTTGGATCTTGTAAGCCGCTGTATGCTATCCTGCCAAATTTTGTCCCGTGCCAGTGAAGGACACATGTTTTTACAACACAAAGTTTGGCAACCGGTCAAACAGTGGTCCTGCGATTCAGCATGCATGCACGGGTCAATGGGAGCGATTTTAAAAATATGTACTTGAAACACCTAGACATGCAAAAAAAGGTCTAAGCGGGAAAAGAACAATGAGTTTTATAAGAAAATGTATGCCATTGGGACTGCACCTCCAGTAAGCATCACTTCTTAATAATTATTCCTTATGGTCTGTAGTTATTTTTTTTATTATACAACAGCATACATACTTCAACAAGATGCTTTATTTCAATACATTTGTATTGTGTGAAGAATACATTTTTATGGATATTTTTATATAGATATACAATATATTTGTATTTAACCCTTGTGCACTGTTCAAATTTACTACCCTTTTTTATGTTTAGGATGAAAACATCCACTGAATTAAACCACTGTAAAAATGCATCAAACAATTTTATTTTATTTATTTTTTATTTTATTTATTTATTTTTTTGCATAAATTAGTTAATCAACCTCAGTCCTGATCAAAACTGCTAAATGTGTTTAAACATTACTGGATTTTAATTCATCATTTCCAAGTTCACAAATGATGTCACTGATTTGGTGAAAAAAAATAAATCATATTTTTAATATATAAAGTAATTGTAGACTGGATTTTTTTTACACTTTTATCACAGGCTTGGACATTTGAAAGATTAATAACAACATTGGCTTTGATGTGTTGTTAAATGTAAATTTTTTCTCCTTAACTTACAGTTGGTGTTTTATTTTTCATATTGACTTCCATTATAACCACATTTGATGGTGCTTATGTACGCAGTCTTTGTTTTTATTTACATTTTGTAGTTCTGAGACCTGAGATCCATATTTTGATTTTCTTAGACACATCAAGTGAAGTCGGCAAAGGTCACTCTTAAACACACACATACACACACTTTAATTTGCTGTTATACTCCATATAAAATCCAGAAACAAATGTTTCTGAACGTTCATTGGAAACGTGTTTAGCCTACATTTTTGAGAAACTGATAAAATAAACTCTATGGCATAAAAATGTTTTCAGTAAAATGAACGCTACAACCACTGTGATGCCAACAACTTTTATTCCTTTTCACACTAATTATACTTAAACGGTCATATAAAAAACAAATAAAATTAAAATTTTGTGTAATTCTTTACACAAGATCAAATAGAAACACCTTGATGTTGTCTATGATTTGTAATCATATATGTTTGCCTCACAATGGCATGTGCATGCATGTGCATCTCCATATGGGCAACTTTTCAGGGATGGTCAATTTGCTTGGCAGCTTTGTAGAGTATTTGAGTCTGGTGAAGTACAACTCCACAAAAGAGATTTTTGTGGTCGCAGTTTTCTCTTATGTTTGGTTTAGTAAACCCTATTGGTTGGATTTAGCGTTGTGGCTCTTAGAATGGTTTAGCACAATATGCCAAAAGGGCTAATGTTTATTGTTTTACTGCTTAATGTATATATTTTTTTTTTTCTTAAAATATTTTCCAAATGATGTTTAACAGAGCGCAGCAGTGGCACAGTAGGTAGTGCTGTTGCCTCACAACAAGAAGGTCGCTGGTTCGAACCTCGGCTCAGTTGGCGTTTCTGTGTGGAGTTTGCATGTTCTCCCTGCATTCACTTGGTTTTCTTCGGGGTGCTCCGGTTTCCCCCACAGTCCAAAGACATGCGGTACGGGTGAATTGACGGGTGAAAATTTTCCGTAGTGTATGAGTGTGTGTGTGAGGATGTTACCCAGAGATGGGTTGCGGCTGGAAGGGCATCCGCTGCGTAAAAACTTGTTGGATTAGTTGGCGGTTCATTCTACTGTGGAGACCCCGGATTAATAAAGGGATGAAGCTGACAAGAAAATTAACGAATGTTTAACAGAGCGAGGAGGTTTTCACAGTATGTCTGATAATATATATATATATATTTTTTTTTTCTTCTGAAGAAAGTCTTATTTGTTTCGTTTCAGCTAGAATAAAAGCAGTTTTTAATTTTTTGAAAGCCATTTTTAGGTAAAAATTATTAGCCCCTTTTATCCTTGGGATCAGATTGACCCTAATCAAAGTTAAATATATAATTTACTTATTTAAATAACTTTTCTAATTTAATGGGAAAAACTTGGTAAAAATTAACATAAAAATTTACATAAAATTAACATATTAATTTTTTCAATGCCCGGTACACATGTTGTCACAACAGTGTTCTTTGTGGTCAATCAGACCCCAGAGTCTTTTAGCTGTATAAAACATAAAGAATCTAAAAAGATTACACATATTTGTTTTGAGTGATATAGAGGTCATTATAACGTGCTATAATTTTATAATATGCACTAAAACTGTACACAAACATACATGTTGTACTGCGAGAAGAACCACTGAAAGTAAACATGACATTGGGGTAGGGGAAATATTAATTCTCACGAGAACTTTGATATTTCTCATGCCATGAGGTTGGGAAAACCTAATTATTGCGAGAACTTACATAACTGTGTTCCAGTTCTTGCAAAAATAAATTGTTATTATTTTCATATGTTATAAACACATATGACATATGTTATAAACATATATATGTGTACATATAAACATATATATATATATATATATATATATATATATATATATATATATATATGTGTGTGTGTGTGTGTGTGTGTGTGTGTGTATAGGTAAAACACTGAGTTTTCATGCTGATTAAATTTGCCTAATGCAATAGGTAATATGTGTGTATAAGGGTTGGGGGTTAGAAGTGGAGGGATGTATTTCAGAGTGTTGTTAAGTAGTCAAGACATCAATTACTTAACACTAACCTAACCTTTTCTCTGACCCCAGTGGAAAAAAAGGTGTTAGCAAATTTTAGGGTAACAGGAGAGTTAAGCGATTTTTTTTTTCCGATAGTCTACAGAACAAAGCATTGTTATACAATAACTTGCCTAATTACACTAACCTTGCTAGTAACCTTATTAACATAGTTAAGCCTTTAAAATGTCACTTTTAGCTGTATAGAAGTGTTTTGAAAAATATCTAGTAAAATATTATTTACTGTCATCATTCATTCATTTTCTTGTCGGCTTAGTCCCTTTATTAATCTCGGGTTGCCACAGCGGAACCACCAACTTATACTGCACGTTTTTATGCAGCGGATGCTCTTCTAGCCGCAACCCATCTCTGGGATACATCTAGACACACACACACACACACACACACACACACACACACACACACACACACACACACACACACACACACACACATATTACGGACAATTTAGCCCACCCTATTCACCTGTACCGCATGTCTTTGGACTGTGGGGGAAACCGGAGCACCCTTGAGGAAACCCACGCGAATGCAGGGAGAACATGCAAACTCCACTCAGAAACGCCAACTGAGCCGAGGTTCGAACCAGCGAACCTGCGACCTTCTTGCTATGAGGCGACAGCACTTCCTACTACAGCACTATATCGCCCTACTGTCATCATGGCGAAGATAAAAGAAATCACTTATAAGAAACTATTATGTTTAGAAATGTGTAAAAAAAAAAAAAAAAATCTTCTCTCCGTAAAACAGAAATTGGACAAAAAAATAAATGGGGGCTAATAATTCAGGGTGGATAATAATTCTGACTTCAACTATACACATTTGGGTTTTGGTTATTTTGCTATTGTGGGCTGAAAGGTCCTTTAATGTAATTGAAATCAATTTTGTATATTATATTTTAGTAAATGATGGGACTTGCCTAGATCTACTAACTGTGTACCTTAAAACATCTGTCAAGTAATCAGCACTGTGCATTCAAAATCCCAGAAGTGCAATATTTACCAGTCTGCAATGGATCCACGAAGTGAATTCAGTGTTTTTCTTGGTCAACAAAATCACTTTACACTCTCCTGTGGAAAACGGACACTTCCACGAACACAAAGTTGCAGGGAAAAAATATTAGAATGCTAACACGCTTTTGCTTTCTAGAGTAAATGCAGAGAGCTTACCTTGCTATTGAGACCAACCTCAGCCACCCCATTTTGCAATAAAAAAGGGGGTAAAATCTAATATTAAGTGTCAAGGCCTCAGAGGCAGGGAAAGCACTTTGAGTATTCAGTCGGTGTATCCGGGTGATTCATTTTCACGGAGGAAGCAAGCCCATGGGGTGAGGTGACCCCAAGAAGCCAAGAAATTTGTTTTTCCTTTCCTTCCTGCTCCCTTCTGGACTGCCTATATCTCACTTCCTGGAAGTACCTGTCCCTCTCACTCACTCTCAAGGACCCAGCCAATCTCCCTTTGTAAATAGAACTATGTTTTATAATTCTCTCTCTCTCCGAGATGACCGTATCAATAATGCAGGGGGAACTGCATCTGTCCGGAGTGATGAGATTATTTTTCTGATTTGGCCTGACAGTTATGGTAATAGTTTGCCAAACAATCTACTCTGGCGACAATGACCACAGATTACAGCTGTTTTTAAAACAGCGTGGCTGAGGAGAGCCCCATGATTGATTGCACATGAAGAGACAGAGGCGGGCAATTTGGCCCCAGCATCTCACTTGCTTTTAACTCGGCTGATACTGAAATAATCGCTTTCGTTTATCCGTTTGGGAAAATGCCCAATATGGAGGCCTGCGAGTCTAAAAGGCTCTGATGGCAACAAGTGTGCTATATTGAAGAAAAATAGCTTGCCGCTGTTTTTGATAACCCATGTAAAAGATGTTAGAATGAACTTTGTAAACCTTGGAGATTCCAAGGCCTGTTACGGCTGGCCCTGAAGCGCATTCTTTGTTACACTCAGCGTGTTCACACTTCTGATTTACCCTTTAACCTGCATGTCTTTAGTTAAAAATGCTTTCTTTTTATTTCAATGGAAATTTACATCAACCATCTGCAGTTGTCTAAAGCACCAGCGTGTATAAATACATTTCCTTTTTTCTAATGACAATGAAAAGACCTGAAATACCAAGCAAAAGGTACATGCAAAGAATATGAAGCATGCAAATTAATCACAGATGATTATATAGTCCAATCCACATTTTAAAAAAAAGTACCTTCTTGAAATACATCTAAAGCTTTGATTAGTTTAATTTGCCCACTAACAGTGCCTGGCAGTGAACAAATGAGCTCTGAAGGAGAATGTATTATTATTTTTATCGTAATTGAATAAGAATTCATGAACACTTACATCATCTCAAATGATGCAGTGTTATACCATTTTGAAATGGAAAATACATTTGCTTGCTAAACAATTGATGTTAAAATGATTACCCGACTCTTAGAGTAATTGACCACTGATTTATATCAGGGTTTGGGGTTTCCAAACATCATTTGATTTACATCAAACTAATTTGAGACCCAGATCTGAGGAAATGTCCCTTTGTGCAGGCCTAACTTGTAAACCCATTGTAAATAAATAAATAAATACTTGGGGCTCTGTTTTAACAAAATTAATGTGCAAAGTCTAAAGCACATGGTGAATTAAGAGCATGTCCGAATCCACTTGTGCTATTTTAAGGATGGAAAAATAAAGTTTGCGCCCTGGCGCATGGTCTAACAAGGTTGTGCTTATTCTTTTAATGAGTTATGGGTAGGCCCACACAGAATCTGCGCGCGCAGAATTCCGCAGATTTTTAGCCCATCATTAATTCTGTTTATTTACTATAGTAAATGTGAGTAAATCTATATTTATTCAGTTTTTAAGTTATTTACAGTAATATTGACTAATGTAAAAATGTTCATCTGATTTACGTACAATGCAGTTTGTACAGTAATATTTTGTGTCTTTTAGTAGATATATTATATGAGAGACTTGCTTTGTTTACCAAATAAAGTGAATCTATGTGGATTTGCATTTTAAACATTAAATAAAAGTTAGAAAGGTATTACTTTTTATTTCACATATTAAGGTTTTAGTTATGATACTCCCAAAATGATTCCGCAGAAATCCACAGATTTTTACTAAAATTCTTAGTTATGGGTGTGTTTTGAGCATGCATTAAACCAGAGTATCATCTCCCATTCCCTTCAAGGGTCAGTTGCATCTTTCCTTTACTTTTACTCTTTACTTTACTCCTTTACTTTTGTGGATAAGAAAACAGTGTTGTACGCACTTTACTGAAGACATCCATTAGCCTACATATTTAATTTCATTTGTTAAGCGCTAACAATTCAAAACTGTTTCTAAATTCAGTTATATTTTCCAGCGAACAAATAAATTAACAATAACAACAAAGTAAGGTAAAACAATGTGTGGATTTATATCCAAATGCTCGTCTTGTTCTTATACCCCATATGGTTATGCATGCGTCTCTAAAACCTGACAAGTGGACAAATCTAAATTGGTTTTAATAAAACAAATATAAATATGCATGTAATAAACTATACTAGTAATAATAATAACATTATACAAATGCACATTGTCAAGAATAAACCAAAAAAAAAAAATCCTCCCATGATAAAGGCATTGTATTTACATAGAAATTAATATTTTTTTGTAACATTTTAATCCTTTTTTATTTTTTTATATGTAAAGATATCTGTGTTGTACATCCTGTGTGTATTGAGCAATTTATATGTGTACGTATGCTGCACTGGACATTAGACCAGCTTTTACTTGGTCAATGGTGCAGCCTATTTCAGTTGTTTTAAAATTTCAATGCACCAGCAATGCACCTTAACACACTTCCTTTTCAGACCAGCACACCCATGAGTCCACAAAGTGGTGCAAATGGATTTTCTATTTAAACATTGTGGCGCAAAATATGACAATTACTGTTGCACTGGTCTGAAAATAGCAACAAATCGCCCTAAACACAACTTTATTATGCGCTTTATTGCATTGGCTGTATGATAGGCACTTGGTCTCCCTCATTTCCACCAAATGTCACCATCATATTTAAAACATATGTAGTTACAACAAAAAAAAAAAAAATCAGTGTCAAAATGGCAGTCTTATGGAGGCAGTTTGGGATAATACTTTCTTAAATGCCAAATAATAAATAGCAAATAAATAGCATTTTGAATGTAGTTTTATTTGAACCCTTATAAGAACCGTATCTACCTGTATACAGTAGTCAACATCTGAAGTGGATGAAAAATGTTTTGAAAAATTGCCCTAATTGCCCTGACTTTGATGAAAGCTTTGATTCATTTAAAATGTGGACTACTTCATTGCCATCAAGCTCTATAGTATTGCATGCAAAGCACATCCTTGAATTATCACTCTTATAGACGAACAGTTATATAAATAAAATCCATAACAGTCATCGGAATTTCTCTGATTCGACTAAGAAGACCTTGAGTCTATCAAAGACCAACATCTTTCCTGACTGTTAAAAAAAAAAAAAAAAAAAAAAAACTGCAATAATCCACCATTAACTGACAAGTCAACCCAAGGCCTGTGCTCTAGCAAAGAAACCGCACAGGTCACAAGGCAGGTTAAGAAGCTATAATAAGCCACTACAATAATGTGACTCATGCCAAGTGTGAATAAAACATGACTGTAATCCACTTCTTGGCCTAAGAGGTCTCAAAAAGGCAAAGATGGCACTTGTCAGACATCATGACCTAATTACTTTCATAAATAAATGATCATACATTTCAATTTAAAGTTGCATGCTGGGCTGGGAATTGAGATGGAATTAAAGTGAACATCATCGGGAGGATTGTGATAGTTGTAGTGTTTAACATCCCCCTAAAAACAAAAGCATCCAAAGTGTAGAGCTTCTCAATAAATGTATACACTTTTTTTTTCTGCAACAAGCCAGACTATTTGCATTCCAGGATCTTCCCTGAATGTTTGTTCTCCATTGCATTGGCAGGCTCAGAGCAAGGAGGCTCATGTTTTATTAATGACACATTAGGAGTAACACCAATCGGCTAATATGAATTTGCATATTTATTAAAAAGAAGACATTTGTGATTAATGGGATTTTGCTATGCTACATGGAAATGAGGTGAAAACTGTTGGTGAGTAAATCCCTGATCTTGGCTTTCAGATGTGGCCCTCTATTGCTCTTCTTAAGGTTTACAGGAGAAGCTACATTTCTTCCATATTAGGAGTGTGTAGTCAACACTGATTCCATACTAATTCCACTGCTTCTTCAGAATGACATAAACAGTAGTGAAATGTTGTATTGTGTCAATATATACAGTGCTTAAAAAATTTATTTTTGCCACAGCTTCCGTAAACTAACAGTGCTGATTAACAAATTAAAATTTAAAAAAGAAATGTTTTGTTGGGCAGCACAGTGGCGCAGTGGGAAGCTCAATAGCCTCACAGCAAGAAGGTTGCTGGTTGGGTGCTCCGATTTCCCCCACAAGTCTAAAGACATGGACTGTAGGGTAAATTGAATAAGCTAAATTGGCTGTTGTGTATGTGTTTGTGAGTGTGTGCAAGAGAGTATGGGTGTTTCCTAGTGTTGGGTTGTGGCTGGAAGTGGATCTGCTGTATAAAACATATGCTGGATAAGTTGGCGGTTCATTCTGTTGTGGCGACCCCAGATTAATAAAGGGACTAAGCCAAAAAGAAAATGAATAAATAAATGAAAAATGTTTCATAAGTATGTGTGAAGTCTTTGGTCACAATGGTATTTGTAATGCTATAATAATAATAATAATAATAATAATAATAATAATAATAATAATAATAATAATAATAATAATAATAATAATAATAATAATAATAATAATAATAACATATTTTATTGTAGTGCGCTTTTCTTAAAATCAAAGCCCTACAAGGCAAAATCAATAAATAGGAAAACATATAACAATAAGTAAGATAACAATAAATCAATAAATCATAAATTAAAAACACTGCTAAAGAGGTGAGTCTTAAGAAGCTTCCCAAAACAGTCCAGAGAAATGGCATTCCTAATGGTAATGAGTAATGCATTCCATAATTTTGTTGTTGAATTTTCTAATTAAAGGTTTTTCAAATGAGGCTAAAAAAACAAACAAAAAATTAATTAAAGCACTTTTTAACTACTCGGTTACAATTATTTAATCTCAGTCAATTTGAAGAAAAAAAATGTAAATGTTACACTTTGGATATAAATATTCAAGCTCAAATTTGGGTCATTCCATACTCTTGATCAAAATGGTTTACTTAAAATCAACTCAACTCAATTTGTATTGCGCTTTTTACAATAATTAACATTCCAAAGAAGTTTTACGAAAAGTGCACATTATTACATTGTGAATTATCCAGAGATCTCATCTGTGCTGCCAAAGGTTAACATTTTGACCAGATAATTATTTCACAACCACACATTATTCATTCATTCATTTTCTTTTGGCTTAGTCCCTATTTCAGAGTTCTTATGCAGTGGATGCCCTTCCAGCCGCATCCTAGTATTGGGAAACGCCCATACACACTCATGTGAGGGAAATCGGCACATCTGGAGGAAACTCATGAGAACACAAGGAGAACATGCAAACTTCACAAACACATACCAACTGGCCCAGCAGGGACTCGAATCAGCGACCTTCTTGCTGTGAGGAGTCACTGTGCCGCCCAACCACAGATTACTAAAAAAAATCATGATAATAAAATAATAATAATAATAATCTTTATCATAATTATTTATTTATTTTGCAGTATTAATGTGTGTAGTTTAAATGTAATCTGGATTTCCTATGTGGTTTAATATTTTCATTGTAGTATTGTTCTTTTGAATTCAGACATAGTACATTTTATCACATACTGTACCATTTTTCACCAAATTTATCGTACAGTATGTGATTTTCCATGCAATTTGGCTTGGCATATTTGTTTAACTAAAAGATCATGTATGGATGGAATGTATATGTACTTACAATGTATTTTGTGTGAATTATAATCAGTAACTACATGAGTTTACTGTAATGTCTCGTTTCCTCTGACTGGTACAGTACGGTATGGTAAATACCGTATAATGTCAAAATAAAGCTGTATGGGTGGTTTACATATCATATGAGAAGCACTTCTCAAAAAACAGATGCTTTATACACATAAATACTTGTGTATATTGTAAATGTTCATTACTAAACTTTCTATGAACATGATTTGATTATAACTGCTGATCAATGCCAGTGTAAACAAATCTACAATTTTATAAAATAAATAAATGCAACATATATAAACAAATACAGACCGTTACAGTCTCCGATATGTTACCAAATACAGATAAACAACGCACTGCATACATTTAGTCCATATATGGGTTCAAAAACACAACATAGCCCACGGTCAGTGCAAACCTCTCATCTGCATCTTTAATCTTCACCTCCTGTTAAAAAGGAATTCCAGGTTCATAATAGCCCAAAAGTTGATGATAATAGTTATACATGGCAGTTTGTTCATGTTTTAGGTTGGTAAAAGAATCATTCGCTTCTTCGTTTTTTTAGGCTTCTGTGTTTTTTTCGTACTTCACTCTCGCGTTTGTTTATGAAATGATAACAGAAGCACTTCAATAATCACGTGCATGTTATTCTCATCAGCTTAAGAAGTTTTTTTTTTTTCAAATATGGATGTGCACGCAAGCAATCGAGAGCTCCCTGGAGAAAGTGAAACTGCTCGCGCTTTAAGTAAAAAAACTAAGTAAAACAAAAACAGGACACGGAAGATTTTGTTCTTCTTGGCTTTGTGGCTGTTCATCAAGACAGCGACAAGGTTTCTCTGAGCTCGGGTCAACCATGGCTCATTATTATATGCATAGAGTATTACGATGTAATGTCTCGGCTGTGTATTTATTTGTGTATGCGCAAGTGACTCTTCTCTGTAAACCAATAGCGTTCAGCTGTGCGTCTAGATCCACCTTTTGGTACCCTTTTGTCATGCTAGGTACCATTTGCAAAGGGTGCCCAAAATGGTACGGTTTGCTTTTAGGTGCCTTTTGACAGTGAAAACGGCCATTAAAGCGTACCATAACGTACCACTCAGTGGAAACCGGCCATAAGTAAAGTTCAGGAATAGGATCGTACTAAACAGCATACTATACCAGGGGTCACCAACCTTGTTCCTGGACATGTACGTTCCTTTAGAAATCAGTTTTAACCCAGATCAAACACACCTGAACCAATTAATTAGGACCTGAAGCGCACTTGATTATTACAGACAGGTGTGATTGGAAGTTAGCTCTCCAGAAAAAGGGTTGGTGACCCCTGCACTATACTGTCAGCACAAACATTGTTAAAATAACAATTACAGTATTAGTGTTAATCATACTCACCAAGTTATACAACAAACTTTTTGCTAATTTCATATCATATACAATACATCATATGCTCAATATTTTTGCTTTGTTGAAAGAATTGTGAGAGAGTAACGTGTCATAAGGTCAGTACTGTCGTATAACTTATAAGTACTGTTATAAACGGTGTCATAAATTGGTATTCGTACACATAAAATAGTTCAGGCATTTACTGTGTGGCATCTCAGCCAATTCTTGTAAATAAAAACACTCTGGCCTGCTCATTATGCAGCCTGTGAGTATTCAACCCAAGCTTCAAACACAGCGAGAATATCAGCGGATTTAGTCTTGGGTGTATTACTCTCCAGATCCCAAGTGGGCTGCAAGAAAGACAGAAGTTGGAGTGGGTTTAGAGGACCCGTCTGCCATTGATTCAAATATGTCCTATAAAAGAGTAAAAACAGAGAGAGCGAGAGAGAGAGAGGGGAGAAAAAACAGAATAAGAAATTGTCTTGACGACAAGGACATTGTCAGATAAGTGGAGAAGGGCAGTCAGAGAGCTATTTAGAGCGCCGGTAAATGGCCTTTTTACCATTCCGGCTCCCCCTCTCCACTCCCTCCTCCTCTGTTTGGGGATGGCATTAGAGACTGGAGACTGACATACATTTTTTATAGCTTCATAAAGTCGTCCAATGACCAGGTCACCCTTCTCATAACTAGGGAGCAGAACGCTTGAAAAAAGCCATTCATCACTGTGAAAGGGCCTGCTTGTCCAAGCGCCTTCAAACATGCACAGAGTCTGGCGAGAGACGCTCAGCGCAAATGCTAACGTACTTCTGCCGCTAATGCCAGATGACCTTCTCACATCTATTAGCAGGCTGGCTGACGCAGAGGGCAGACACGTGCCCCGCTTGTCTCTTGCTAAAATCTCAAACGCAAAGATTACAAATACCATGCGTGATTCCACGTATCAGCATAAGCGTTGAGAGCGGGGGGAAAAATCTCAGAAATACTATGCGGAACAATGCTAGCGCTGAACAAAATAAATCTCAGAAATTGCTTGGATAATTCGCAATTTATTACAAGGAAAGGAAGTAAACTAAAGCAATAAACTCCAAGACGTCGCTGTTTATAATATATTTAGCTGTACAAAATGAATTGTAAATCATGTCATGTCTATTGTATGAATTGTGATTTTCATGGGGCTTATTGATTTCATAATAATCTTCACAATAAATGCATTTATGACAAAATATTTGTAAGCTAATGCTTAATTTGACTTCTTAATCAGTAAAGCAGTTTACAATATCAGTATTATGTACAGTGTATATCATACATATATATATTTATATATATATATATATATATATATGTATCTGTGAATATCTGTGAATATAGGCAAACAAACTTTTTTCTTATAAAGGGCCAAACAAACATGATGGTGGGCCGAATATATGCCAAATCAAATATATCATGTTGTATAACATTAAATTTGCCATGGGTAATTTCCTAATTTATTCACAAATATTTAAAAATAACATGGAAAAAGTGTTTAAATCATTATCTAATGCAGTATCATTTTTAACATTTTACAATAAACTTGTTATTACCGTAAAAACACAATCTCATTTCAAATCAAAATAATGATCTCTGTCAAAGTCATTTGCCCCAACCACATCCCCATCATTCTCCCTATCTTTTCAGATGAGATGGTGGGCCAAATCAAAGGTTACCATGGGCCAATTTTGGCCTGTGGGCCCTGCTTCTCCGATTTAAACAAAACAGATTTATTTATAAAAGATTTATATATTAAAATAATAATTTAGTCACAAAACATATTTAGAAATGTAAAGATAATACAATTAAATTCAAGCTAAAGGTTGTATCGCAAAAAATAAAAAATAAAAAAATACAACCAACAATATTTTTTAACAAAATTATTAATTATTAATAAAATTATATATATATATATATTTTATTATATACATATATATATATATATATATATATATATATATATATATATATATATATATATATATATATATATATATATATATATGGTTTATTGTAATATGAATAAATAAAATATTATATCATGTAATAAAAATATAATAAAATATAAATCTGGTTTACATGTAGTCCTTGTATTTCCCATTAATTTACAATTTTAGTCATTTTTAACAGCAAAGAACCCAAGGTTTTTGTTTTTCTTTGTCTTTTGCCTATCCAAATCATGTCAAAAATGCAAAAAATGTCATACCACTCCTATGAAGGAAAACATTTAACATTTTAAAACAGCCCATTTTTAGCTGAACATGCCCAGAGAGTTCATAATTAATACAATGAATTACAAATAGCA
This sequence comes from Danio rerio, assembly GCF_052040795.2. Taxonomy (NCBI): domain Eukaryota; kingdom Metazoa; phylum Chordata; class Actinopteri; order Cypriniformes; family Danionidae; genus Danio; species Danio rerio. The sequence goes on from NC_141038.1 coordinate 25,862,098, forward strand.
TAGTAAGAAAGACAAGCTTGCTTCAATATCAAATCAACACAAGAAGCTTTTTTGCTAGAGCATGCCGAATTAGGTGGATAGGTAACATATTAAAGCAAGAAGACTAAAACAGTATTGTCTTGTAAAACATAGCATGTCTTCAAAAAACAGCAATACACATACAAGTATGGGGATGCGTCTTTCTGCTGCCGATTTATTTGGATTTTAAGGGAAGAGCATGACATGCCTTTTAAGTATGTCCCCTTTGATTTGGCAAGCCAGAAGGACCTCCAGTACAGAATTGTAACGCCCCTCGCAGAGAAACCATCACACCACTGCAGCCCATTAGTGGGCAATTAGTGACAGCTGGTGGGTTGTCAGGCTGGTAATGGGCTCAAAAGGAATACCCGAGGAATACAAAAAAACAATAGAGGGAACATGGCGAGAGAGCGAAACGGGAGTATTTAAGAAACGGATTATGTGCGAAACGTGCGCAACGTATATTGTGCCGTCTTTTATTTTTGTCTTCCGCACTGGGGGATCCATAGCAGACAAATGTTTTAATTTAGTCGCTGAGGCAGAAAGTGTTTCCAATAATCATGCTGTCACAACACCCAGACGTGAGTGTCCAATCCTGCCAGACTCCCAAAATGTGTAATTATCAGCTCAAAATGATCATGTATAAGATGCCTTATGCTACGGTATTCATTCCAAGCCGAGTTGTGTGGGAGTGGGGAGTGAATACGGCATTTTTAAAGAGAGATCTCCTTACTAGCATTTATGTCAAGGTAAATTGCCTGTCGATAGAACAAAACAAGCATGTGACAACAGCGTGGAAATAACAGCACCTTTTAGAATGGTTTCCAAGTCGAACGCAGAGCTCCCTTGGTTCATGAAAGGAAATAGGCTGGCGATTTACGCCATTGTGTCCATCAGATCGCTCAACCCTTTTTTTCGCCTGTTTTTCATTTCAAATGGTGTGCCTGAACTTTGCGAGGCCCAAGAGGCAGGCTGAGGGCCACAGATATAAGTCTTTTAATAATTTATTTAAGAGGCCAGAAAAAAAAAAAAAAAAAAAACAGGCAGCCAAGGGGAACAAATAGTGTTTCTCCCAGAACCAGGACCCCTTTGACCCCGACGTGACGTACCTGCAGCGGCCCCGGCCCCATCACATTAGCGAAATTCTTATTTGATGGCATTTTAATATTCTGCCTTGATGACTTTTTAGCAACATTTACTTTCGGCGGTCTCTGGCGCTTCCCCCGGAGGAAATGAAACATGTCAAAACCCATTACGAAAAAATCAAAATTTAAATACCTCGGCCGTGTTAGTAGTAATACACACAATCCCTGCCGCTCAGAGGCAGGGGCGCACAAACACTCATCTGCTTGCCGGCTCGTAATGAGTCTGTTTGATGGGGAAGCGATTTGTGGGTCACCAAGCATACGTTACAGATCCAATTTAACCCTTGATTGCTTGTACTCTGGAGGGCTGGGGGGAAATGTGTTATTGAAATTTAATACCAGATCATTTCTGTTTTTTTTTTTCCCCTCTCTTCTACGCCGTCCCTCCACCCGCTCCTCCCGCGTTGGCACAAAGGTGTGCTAATACGCCTCCCAGTGAAGTGCGGCATCGGCGGAGGAGGCTGAGATGCAATGAGGGAGAAGTAAAAGTGCGGCCGACGGAGAGAAACAAAGACAATTTTATGCATGAACGCTAGGCCAGCCTCCTCCCGGGGTCTTGCTAAACACCAATCCAATTAGCCCCTGAAGACGCCACAATGGTTTCCGACTCAATTGAGTTTTGGCTTTTCCATCATGTGATTTATGACTGTTACAATGCTGCTATTTCAGTGGCTTATGCGACAGATATGCCGCGTAGCAATTTCACAGACACGCGGACTGCTGCGGGAACAGACCCGATAGGACGCTGTAATGTGGCAGCATGCTAATGTCTGCTGGTTAGTGTTTAAGTGAGGAGAGAGCAGAATGAGAGATCTACATGGCAGACCCCGCGTGACATCTGACAGGATGTGAGGGTGACAGCAGACAACAATGAGAGGAAGCAGTAGTGTTATTAAGTGAACCTGTGTCAAGGGCGAAGAAAGTCAAACACTACTTGACAATGCAACTACAAAGTTTTTTCCTCTCTCTCTGTCTAAGCAGCTTGATATGCCTGTCAGGTGAACAATTGTAACTTGTAAATTGATGAAAGAACAATTATTGTTTGAGGAGTGCAAGTATGTCATTTCTGAACAACAAACTAAGGGTATGTGTACAAAAGAGCTGACATTTTAGGAATGTTGGCTGTTTATTTACATGATAACAGCTTGTTTGGGGCCTGGATATGCAAACGTTTGAAAACGAGTTTCAAGCTTTTTTTTTTTTTTTTTTTAAACACAATTTATCATCTTTGAATACCTCAGAATAAAAAAAAAAAAATAATATGTTTACATAGACACCAATAATCTGATTTTAATATGACTAAGACAATACTCTGATTAATAGTCTATAGTCTGTAAAGAGTGATTTCTGATTAATTTAATCCAACTAAGGTAATAATCAAACTAAACAGAAATGGAATCAAGACATGTGGAGTATGGAATATTTTAGTCACATTATTGAAGTGCAGTACAGACATGTTAACACCTTAATCACTATCTATTCTTAGTGTAGGATTTTTGCCCAATTTTGCAACAGGACATTCTATACACACACGCCTGTTTGACACTACTCCCTGCACCTACCGAGTGCCACAGAAACCTGCATCACGAAATGTCGAGCATGCAACAACACTCTTGCAGCAGTCAATACTCGCACCCAATATCTCGTTTGTCATGGGGGCTTGCATGAAATATTCCTGAATGAAAATAAATGTGCCATACTCAGGTTAAACACCCGAAATCACATGAAACTCCAGACAAAATGTGAATAGAGGTGACGTAATGGCGTTAATCGAATTATGTGCTATTACATGTAAAACTGGATCATGAAAAGAACATTCAAAAAGCAACTCATGTGAACACCTTAAAGGTTCAAGACACCCTGGAGTACTTTTTTTTTTAATTTCAACAGATTTGTGTGTATTGAGCATCAGGTAAGACAATGGCATCCCCTGTCAACTTCAATTGTGGAGAAAACTGCATAATTTTAAGATTTTGTCAGCTAATTTAATCTTCCGTGTTTAAAATAATTTTTGGGTGGGATCAGTAATGTAGCACAAATCTGGTAGTGGAATGATGATTTGTCGGTTCCTCATTATTATTCATAGTGGAGTTTTCTTATCCTATGAGAAGACTCTGCTTCTTAATTATTCATGACTGCAGATGCTTTCCAAAGGCAAGGCAAATCTGTCATGTTATGAGACCCAACGACTAGGTGAGACCGTATCCGCACACGGGTCATTTGTTTGTTTCAATGACCTTTGGGGTTTGTTGCATGTTTTTCCCAGCTATGCAGTCAAGGCTGATACAGTAAAGCTGTTGGTTTCCAGCAAGCATTTTTGTCGGGAGAGTTGTACAAGAATTGGATAATAGCGGACTTTCTCTTTTATCAGTTGAGTTTGTTACCATTCAGACACATCACCTCTACACATCGGTGCTGATGTATTTGCCTATGTTTAAAATCCTCCAGATTACCGGCAGGGTTAATGGTTGAAATAGATAGGGCAAGAGACCTGCTGCACTGATATCCCAGCCCAATGTCACGAGGAAACGTAAGTATTTTAGGTTTTGTCAGTTTCAGTCGTACGAAAATGTACGATTTTAAAAAGGAGGCATGGCACCACCATCCCTAACCCCCCAACCATCATTGAGTGATAAGCAAATCATACTAAATTGAATGAATTAGATCTTAAGAATTCATACAAATTATCCACTAAATTAGACCAGGGTATTGAGAAGGAGAGAAGTCCTGCTCATGTATAGTGTTTATATAAACATGATTTTCTTTATCATGATAAAACAAATTGTGGTTATGTGTATTTGAAATAACAAATACCAAATGTAGCAGGACATTAAATTACTTACAGTTTATATTACTTACTTTGCATTTTAACTTTTGTAAACTTTAAAATCATGGGTCTTCTTACAGTTTTTCTCATTTTGTGAGCCAACTGACAACACTTGTTCGCTCCCCTCTTTTTCCCACTGCTCTGCAGGCCATGCTCGCTCCTCCTTTTGCTTGCAGAGCTTCATGCTGGAGCATTTTTTGAAAAATTTCTGAAGTAGACTTGAACTGAATGAGGGGGGTTTCATGACCCTTTAAAAATATTATTGTCTTGTTCAGATTAAGGCAAATAATTTGATTACTGATGTTCATGTAAACCTAGTCATTGTCTGATTACATGAGAGGCTTTAGAAGTTTTGACTAACTGTGTGAATGGAATTTTTTTTGAAAATTGTTAATAATTGCTCTTTATTATTATTATTATTATTATTATTATTATTGATATTATTATTATTATTATTATTATTATTATTATTATTAGTTGTAGTAGTAGTAGTAGTTATAGTGATAGTATAGTAGTAGTAGTAATAGTAATAGTAGAAGCAATACAAGTGGTTAAATGTACTATATATTTGTTTAATTAAATTGTATTTTATTAATTAAATTGCATTAAATTGAATTGTATTGTAATATAATTCCTAAGCTTTTTAGTTTTTTTCTTTATTTTGGGAAAGATCTTGTTTATGTTTTTGATTATGAGCTATAATATAAATTTATATAATAATATAGTTACTTACTATATTATATAAAAATCTTTGTAATCGTAAAATTTGTAAAAAAAAATAAAAATAAAATAATAATAATAATAATAATTAACAGAAAATATTGCTTATCTAATTTTAATAAGGGCGGCACGGTGGCTCATCGGTTAGCACTGTCACCTCACAGCAAGAAGGCCGCTTGTTGGAGTCCCAGCTGTACCACTTAGCATTTCTGCGTGGAGTTTGCATGTTTTTATGGGTTCACATGCGTATCCTCAAGGTGCTCCAGTTTCCCCCACAGTCTAAAGACATGCACTATAAGTGTGTGAGTGTGTGTGAAGGTGTATGGATGTTTTATACACCCTCCACTGCGTAAAACATATGCTCAATAAGTTGGCAGTTCATTCTGCTGTGGTTACCCCTCATAAATAAAAGGGAATAAGCAGAAGGAAAATGAATGAATAAATAATTCTATATATACATATTTAAAATAATGCATGACAACTCCACAAACCAACAGTAACCATAGAAGAAAGATAAAAGTTGCAACAATGATGATAACAATAGCAAACTATGACAACAATGAGCTAAAGAAGAAAACAAATGATTGTTTTTGAATGTAAACAATGAGAAAAGGCCTGCGCGTGACACAATTAATCTTCTTTCCTGTGTCCTTTCTTTTTTTCCTGGAAGTTCTAAGCACATCTGTTCTTTTGAAAGCCTCTCTGAGTAAAACATCAAACAGTAAGAAGTGAGTTTTGTAGTGAGGGACTACAGAAAGTCGAGTCAGGAATATCTCTCTTGTTTCAGCATCCTTTCAGTCCTCTTTGATGATGAATCAAACAAAATGGAAAGTGTTCCTTTTTCCTACACCCAGGCCTTCTTTCCTCTGACAAACCTTTTTGTCTCAATTACTTGTTCACTATTGTCTGTTTTCCCTTATAAAGTTCTATGTGTGCTGTCAGACCTTCCCAAATATCTTCTGATTTACTATGAATCAAGAAAAACAACACACTACTAAAGAAAGGCCCATTTCAAAAAGCAAAAGAGTGGCAAAAGATGAATATTACTATAAAAATATTATTATTAATTATTCATTCATTTTCTTTTCGGCTTAGTCCCTTTATTAATCTGGGGTTGCCACAGCGGAATGAACCGCCAACTTATACAGAATATATTTTATGCAGCGGATGCCCAATCAACTGCAACCAATCACTGGGAAAATCCATACACACTTATTCATTCATTTTGTCTTACCCAATTCACCTGTACCGCATGTCTTTGGACTGTGGGGGAAACCAGAGCACCCGGAGGAAACCCAAACATGTGGAAAACAGGCAAACTCCACACCGAAACGCCAACAGACCCAGCCGGTGCTCGAACCAGCGACCTTCTTGCTGTAAGGCGATTGTGCTACCCACTAAATATCTAGTATTTTAATATTAAGAATAATATTGTGTATTATTATTATTATTTTTTATTATTATCATCAAAAATATCATGTTATAATAATAATAATGATAATGATAATTATTATTATTATTATTATTATCATTATTATTATTATTATTATTATTATTATTATTATTATTATTATTATAAACAGTTATATTAAGTATTATTATTATCAATAAATATAATGTCATGGTATTGTTATTATTATTATTATTATTATTATTATTATTATTATTATTATCATTATTATTATTAATTATAATTATTAATACTAAATGATTGTTAATGTTTGTCTTTTATTATCAATTTGTCTATAATAATAATAATAATAATAATAATAATAATAATAATAATAATAATAATAATTCGTTTATTAATGTTAGTTTTGTAATAGGGACTATTTTCCTCAAACCAAAAACGAAAATGTGTGTCAATAATTAATATAACTAAGAATAACAAGTGTAACAAATTATAATGTTTTTTTCATAGTAAATACATCAATAATTAAATATAATGTATTAACAATTATTAATAATATCTATTAATAACATTTATTATTTTTTTTATTATTTACTTAATAAATACATAAATAAATAAATAAATAAATAAATAAATAAATAAATAAATAAATAAATGTCAAAAATGATCCCATAAACGGTTAGTGAAAATTAGCAAACATACACACACACACACACACACACACACACACACACACACACACACACACACATATATATATATATATATATATATATATATATATATATATATATATATATATATATATATATATATATATATATATATATATATATATATATATATATATTTAAATCTAAAGTATCACATAGCAATAGTGCAAAACCTGTTCCTATTCACAGCATTTTATCTTGCTAGTATTGCACTTCACATAATAAAGCCACCCAGCCACCCATACCATTATTTACAAATAAAAACATTACCACTGTGTGTTTCAGTCCTCTATTTGCTCCTTGCGTCTCAGAAGTGGCAGTGAGAGGGAGCGAGCACTGCTAAACAGCAGGGCCTCTAATTGAGAGCTCAAGTGCAGAGTCTCACTTCATCCAGTGTTTGTCATTAGACTCTCCACCGAGAGAAAGTGTGCCCGTGCCGCGCTGTGGAGACCTGCTCGTGTGGAACCAAGATTTATGCTAATGGGCCTCTGCATATGCTTATTCCACATATCTATATTAAAGTTAATAGACTGTTACATTGCTTCTTAACCCCGGCCTCCATACATGATTACCTTTTCCGATTTCTCTGCAAAACGCCATATAAACACGGGGCAGGGATTTTTGTCAACGTGTCAGTGGGTTTGTTTCCGGTAGCAGCCCAAGGCTCCCGTAATTGCGGTTGGGGACTCCATCATAAATGGCCGTCTAAAGTGCAGGGCAAGGCATCTCTTGAATGCTGTAACGTTCTCTTGCTGCTGAACAGTCCAGTGGATTTATCACCGTGCTGCTGGGAGTTTAAAATGTTTGAACACACAGCGATACGGCCAGCTGGAAAACAAGATCAGTAGAAATGAACGCAGATTTCGTTTTGAGGCAGTTGGAGATTGTTTTTCTGTTCAAAGATATTTTGTCACACTTTTTTAATGCACAATTAATGCTATTAAAAGATCACTCTAATTACTTATTCATTTATTTCTAAATAGACTAATTTTATATTTCATAGAGTTTATACCTTTTTAATCCATTCAGCTGAAATCCAGGTCTAGAGGGAGCAATTTTAGCTTAGCTTAGCATAAATTATTAAATTAGATTAGACCATTAGCATCTTGTTTTGACCACTTTCCTATTTAAATCTTTGACTCTTCTGTAGTTATATTGTGTACTAAGACTTACAGAAAATGGAAAGTTACTATTTTCTAGGTAAGTATAACAAGAAAATATGCTTTCATTCCAGCGTAATAAGCAGGGAACATTACTGCCATACTGCCAATGCTGTTATGTAGTTGGGGACTATATTCAGGTGATAGGTAATATCGTTGTGTCTGCCGCAGCCATATTATGGCAACAAATCCCTTGATTATTATGCGATACAACTGTAGGTAAACAATAGAAAAAAATATCAAAACTTTTTTTTTTTTTTTTTTTTTGCGTGATATGCTGATGGTCCAATCTGATTCAATAATTTATGCTAAGCTACGCTAACATTGGTTTTGTCAGACAAAGAGAAAAGCTGAATGGATTTAACAACAACAACAACAACAACAACAACAATAATAATAATAATAATAATAATAATAATAATAATAATAATAATAATAATAATAATAATGATAATACTTACAATAATAATAAAACTTAAAGGGCCCTATTATAAACCAGGCGCAGTGTGGTGCAAGGCGTGACGCAGTAGTCTTTTGGTAGTTTAAGCTTGGCGCAAGAGTCGTTTTGAGGCGTTGCGCTACGCTGTTTAAATAGCCAATGCATTAAAAGCAAATGGTCTAAAAAGGAAGGCGTTCTGAGGCGCACTGCTGGCGCGTTGCTATTTTGAGAAACTATAATAGATTTTTCATTAGACCAAAACAAACCCGGTCTAAACTCCGGCGCAGAGTTGCGCCTCGCTTACACACTGCTTAATACGCACAAGAGAGCAATAGGCAAATATCTTTACATATAAAAAAATTAAAATATTAAGGATATATATAGGATATAATAAGAATAGATATAGGATATAAATATAAAGGATTAAAATATTACAAAACATATTATTTTCTAGCCTACATAAATATGAAAAACCACTGCTTTTATGTCTTTATCTCGGGAGGCTTTTTCAGTTCTTTCATAACAATTTGCTTTTGTATAATATTATTATTAGCAGTATTGTTTATTATATCCATATTTATATTTGTTTTATTAAAAACAAGCTTAGATTTGCCCACCTGTCAGGTTTTAGACCATATGGGGCACAGCATGTGTTTTAGTATATAACTCAGGTTTTTGAGCACATTTTGCTATTATTATTCATTTATTCGTTTGCTGGAAATTAGAACTAAATTTAGAAACAGTTTTGAAACGAATATTTGCTCTTAACAAACAAAAGTATTTATTTATAGACTAATTGATGTCTGTGCGTAAAGGTTTCCCTATCCAAGAGCGAATGTGAAAGTAGTTCCATTATCTCTCATTCTCACGCAGTAGATGCTCTGTTTAACAGTTTTCTGTTAAAAAACTGTTAAATGTTAACTGTTTGCTTGTGAAATGCTCATTTTTTCCACTTAGACTTACTTTGCGTCCTGTAAATAGCGAGTGCGCTCTTGAGTATGCAGCTGACTCTTAAAGGGAATGGAAGATAAGACTCTAATTGTTTTTTTCTTAAAACACACCTATAACTCATTAAGAAAATAAACTTAACCCTTTTCCCATCCTTAAATTAGCAAAATCGCGTCCTGACACACCTTGAAAGCATTTGCGCCCTGCGTTTTGCGCATGGACCATCAAAATAGACCCCATAAACTGTTTAACCCTGGGTTAACAAATCAATAGCCAATACGTTTACCTCAATAAGCTACTATTAGTTGCTAAGTAATAACTAATAAGATGGTTAAGTTAGTTATTGGGCAGGATTAGAAATGTAGAATAAGATCTTACGTTATAAATACTAACAAACAGTTAATATCTTAATAATAGGCACGTATTTTAATAAGCCAGTAATTAATAATGCTAATTGTTACTTTAAATTGTTACATAATATTTAGTAATAATCAATGATCTGGTAAAATATGGAGTTTATTTTTTAAGTAAATATCAGCTCATTTTCATTCATTTATTCATTTTCTTAGTCCTTTTATTAATCTGGGGTCGCCACAGCGAAATGAACCGCCAACTTATCCAGCATATGTTTTACGCAGCGGATGCCCTTCCAGCTGCAATTCATCACTGGGAAACACCCATACACTCTCACTCACACACATACACTACAGACAATTTTAGCTTATCCAATTCACCTGTACCGCATGTCTTTGGACTTGTGGGGGAAACCAGAACACCCAGAGGAAACCCAAACAAGGAGAGAACATGCAAACTCCACACCAAAATGCCAACTGACCCAGCCGAGGCTCAAACCAGCGACCTTCTTGCTGTGAGGTAATAGCACTACTGTGCCACAATTTTCATTTGTTGTTTTTATTTATTTTTTTATTTTACATTTTTGCTGTTGGTGATGAGCTTTGATTCAACATGAATCATGAATGTCACTGATGGTTGATGATGCCATATCCTCGTATGTTTCAGTAACACCTGATTTACTGGCAATTTCACATACTATGAAACCATCTATAACATTGAAGATAATAGTCAGAAAAAAAGAAAATAGCTAATATGTGGCAGTTCAATGGGTGAAAAATCCTTGTTGATGTCAGGTCAAAGGAAAATGACACCAGTCTGAGCAAATAGAAAGGCAACAGTAACTGCAATACCCAATCAATACAGGCTGTATTGATGTCTATATTATAAAGTCTGTATTGAGGTCTACAGAATAGCACCTCCAAATAAAATAAACAAACATCAAACCTTCACTCAAAAAAATGAATTATGGCTTTAGTTGGTCCAAAGACTGTAACTATGTTTAAATTAAACAATTCGCTTATGTTTGTGTATTAAAAATAAAAGTGTTGTGTTGGAAATAATGAGAAAAAGTAAGTTTTCACATTTAAACAGCTCGCTTATGTAACATGAATGCAAGGGAGTTGTGTTGCTTCTGCAGTACTGCATTTTGGTCAATAGGTGGAGTAATATCTGCACATGCGCAGTTTCAAAACAACACAGGAAGTAAGAAGATTCAAACCACAACGATCACTCTCAGCTCGGCGCCATATTATGGGAATCAAAAGATGAAGATTACAGTACAAATTGAGAACGTGCACAAAGCTTTCCCCAATGTGGACACACAGGTGAGATTTTTTTTACTTTTTATGTATTTATACTGAGGCTGTAACAACATTTGAATCATAAATGTACTCTCTTGTAATACTATGTTGTGTTTGTGTATAGTATTGCTATGAAATTGCAATGTTCCCTGTGTCTTTTCCACATTATAGACAGATAAATGTATAGTTTGTTTTGCATTCCTGTGAAATTTTATACTTGGTATATATTAACTCCCCCAAAATAAAGTTGCAAACGTTGGTAGTAATGAATAGTCATGTTAGAATAGTCTAAGCTTTTCACTTATCATAGCACACGTGCTGCTGATAATGTGACAATAAAAGTGATTTGATTTTTTATTTGATTTGATAGTCTTTATTTTAAATGAGTGTCAAGCAGTTTGTCAAGTTTGAATGCCAGTTTTGATAACTTACATAATATTAATTAAAATGTGGTGTTGGCACATTGTTATTTGTTATCTAATTGTATTCAAGCCTGTTAACTTAAAAAAAAAAATCTTGACAAGCATATGTGACACTTAAATAGCATGACATCTAGCATGATGACATATTTAATGTAAGCTTATTTGTTTGGTCATCTAACACGTTTAAATTTTTAAGTTTAGTAGTTTGCTATTTATATTATTATGTTTTATTATTTTAAATTTTTGCTCACTCACATCTGTTTTCTCCCTCACAGGTTTACAGCTCAACCTCTAAAGTCCCATATCTGGCTGAGGAGACTGGATCATCCAGGTACTATGCCTTTAGATGCCTTTACACACATTAAAATGATGTACAGTAAAAATTACTAGTAATTTTAACTAATAATTATTTAGTAAATTACTAATTGTCATTTCATGTCCTTTAGAACATCACCAGTGGAAAAAAAGGTGTGAATGCATCCTCAAAGCCCCTAAGTGAGGGAGTATATGGTAAGCTATTTTATTTTATTTTTTTTAAACATTTTGTATTTTCCTCTTAAACCAATTCCTCCTTTCACCTTTGATCTGTTGGTAAATGTTTTATTTTTTTACCTGACTTTTTTTAGGATGCTGGGCATGATGAAGCCCAAACCTTGATGTGCAACACCACCTTATGGATCTACAGTAGTTACATTAACATTTAGCAGACTCTTTTGTCTAAAGTGATTTACAATTGAGGACACATTCAGCAAATCAACAAGAAGAGGCGATACACCCAAGATGTGCTAATTATACAAAAAATGTTAAGAATTAAGAATGCTTCTACATGTGGTTTGTCAAGCCCACACACCTGTGTGAAGCAGACTTCATGCACAATGTTTTGTTTTTTGTTTTTTAGATATAGGGAGTGGTTGTAAGAAAGTGTCTGGTGCAAATGTGCATAAATGGTGCTAGTGTCAGAGAGATGAATGTGTGTAGCTATTGCATGTTCTGTGATGGTTGGTCTAATTTATGGTTTAGTGCTTTTCGTGTTACTTTGCTTTAAAATGTTAATCTTTCTTTGAACAACTGAAGTGTTATCTGCTTTTTCAGTTTAAAGAAGGTACAGAATAGTTTACAAAAGAAGACTTAATTTTTCTAAGTATATTTTTGATATATCATTTGAAGGCAGAATATTATTTTTGAATGTTTTTTGTAATATATGAAAAGTATTATTTTGAAAAGTGTATTTTATGATGTTTTTGTAAGCATATTTTTGTTAATCATCTATTGTTTTCAATTTACTTCATACTTGTATTACTATTATTTTTACTAGTATTAATATTTTAACTTATTGTAATATGTGAAGATACAGATAAAGACAGTATTTGGATTTTGATAATCATTTTATTGCTGGAAAATGTGTAAAACTGTAAAAATGCTATTGAATAAACTCAATGAAACTGTTTTTTTATTTGGTTAAACATAACAATATCAATTTTAGAATAATTGAACTTAAATAACTACATTGATTAAAGCTAAATTATACATGTTACGTTGATTGAACTAAACAACATTACATTACCTTTATGTAACTAACTTAAGTTCACTAAAATTAATATTCTTTCTTAAAGGTAACTTAACTCGGTTACGTGGAACCAGTGGACAAAAAAAAAGTTAATTAACGCCAACATATCATTTTTTTGAGTGTTGTAGCAGCCAAGCTACAGCAGAAATACTGTAAAAGTTAAAAGCAAGCTATGGCTACAATCCACACAAGTTGCCTTGTCTGGTGAGTCTAGATTTTGGCTGCAACACTATGATGGTATAGTCAAAATTAGGCACACCAACATGAAAGCATGCACTGATAAAATTATGTCTGCAAAACGGCTGTAAACAATAGTTGTGTTGAATTTAAACAAACGAATTACATTTAATAATATTCAACTTAATTTTTTTGTTTAAATTCAGGTCAAATAAACCGTTTATAACCACTTAACATACATTTTTTTTAATAAATTGAAGGAATCATCTTTGAATGTATTTGTTTTTCACTGTGGATCTATCCTGCCTTGTACCAGTGGTTCAGGCTGCTGCTGGTGTACAGAAGTTTGTTTTAGTCTCTGTGTGCTCCTGGCACCAACTGGGCATGTTTTTAAACACCACAGACAACCTGTCCATCTACAGCTTTGTTTTCGTTCAAGACTTATGCACAAAACTGGAATTTTGCAAAAAAAAAAAAAAAAAAAAAAAAAACATTTGCAAATAAAAGTTTTTATCCAATGAGTCAAAGAAAACAACATTGTCAATATCAAACAGAAAAATGGAATTCACTGTGGTATGACAAGCCAATGTGGGCCTTTTTTTCCACATATAATAAATCACTCATAATACAAAATACCAGGAAGAGGTCTTTGAGAGCACAGCCAATAAAGACAGAGTTGTTTGGAATAATTACCTCCCAAAAGTGATGATGGACTTTAGCAAAGTAATTTTAGAATGACCAAAAGACAACAACATCTGACCATTTGAGATGTCATGTGGTCAGTCCACTGCTTTGTCCATCAATGTTGTACCATTATGCCTATTTTTATTATCACATGATCTGTAAAATCTTTTCATGGGCATGTTGGGATTAATTCAGTAAATTAGTTTTCATTGTAGTTTATGCACATTTTCTTATCTGATAAAGATTTATGCTACTCAGTTGTGTATACATTTTTAAATGTACTTTTTTCAAAGTATGCGCACCTTGGCGAAACCATTAAGCAAATTTTTATGCGATATTCCAAAACTTACTTTAATCAACTATACTCAAATGGCCTCTACACCGACCAGATCTAATTTGGTCTTATTCCTCCCAAAAACTGACTTAGTTTTTTTAAATATCAATTTATTATTATTTATTACTTATTAATTTGCCACATCGATACACCTGAATCATTTCTGTAAAAAGATAAAAGTGCAGTCAAGAACGTATAATGCTCTTCTCCATCATATGATAAATTGCTGCTGTCATAATCACTAGAAAATGTACACAGCTGTAATAGCGCAACGTTTACTGCGCCAGAAAAATAATCGCTGACTTTTTTCCCGAATAATAATGCTAATCTATAATAGTCCTAATTTACATAATAGGAGACTTGTTTCCTGCGAGTTGCTTCTGAAGAAAAAATGATGATAGATTATTTCTGATGCAGTTTCAGAGACTTGCCATAGTTTTCATTTTGTCACCTTGGAATTATAAGGTTCTATCTGCGTTCTGAATGATTTTGAGATATTGAGCTTCAAAGTTTTTGCAATCCATATAGCAAACAGTGTGTGTAACAGTTTTTTATTTTTTTTTATATAATGTAAACTACTTGTAAAAAACATCTCATAATGTAAATAAGTTGTCATTTAATAAGAATATGTCAATAACTCAATTTTGACAAAAATGTCAGATAGAACCTTATAATTCTAAGGTGATGATTTGCATTCATGATTATTCATGTTTGATTTTTTTTGTAAAATATATTAATAGTTAAAGTCAGAATTATTAGCCCTGTTTATTACCCCCCCCCCCCCCATTTCATTTTAAGGGAGAGCATATCTTTCAACATATTTCTAAACATAATAGTTTTAATAACTCATTTCTAATAACTGATTTATTTTATCTTTGTCATGATGACAGTAAATAATGTTTGACTAGATACTTTCAAAACACTTCTATACTTCTTAAAGTGACATTTAAAAACTTAACTTGGTTAATTAGGTTAACTAGGCAGATTAGGGCAAGTTATTGTATAATACTGGTTTGGTCTGTAGCATATTGAAAAATTATGTAGCTTAAAGAAGCTAATACTTTTGACAAAAAAAAAAAATGCTAAAAAAAATAAAAGCTGCTTTTATTCTAGTCGAAACAAAACAAATATGTCTTTCTCCAGAAGAAATAATGTTATCAGACATACTGTAAATATTACCTTGCCCAGTTAAACATCATTTGGGAAAAGACTAAAAAAGGATTAAAGAAAAAAAATCAAAGGGGGGCTAATAATTCTGAATTCTTGAACTGTATATATTTATTGCAGGATTCCAGCTTAATATCTTCTTTTGTGTTTAACAGAATAAAGAAAATCAAACAGGTTTGGAACATGTAAAGGGTGAGTAAATTATTATAGAATTTTAAAAGTGTAAACTATTATCTTATAGGATTGATTAAAAAGTGTGTTTCCTCAGTAAATAAATGTAAAATGTCTGAAAAAATAGTCACTATTATTCATTCATTCATTTTCCTTCAGCTTAGACCTTTTATTCATCAGGGGTCACCACAGTGGAATGAACTTGCCAGCTGCAACCCAGTAATGGGAAACATTACACACATTACATACACACTCATTTACACAATTTAGTTTATTCAATTCACCTATGTCTTTGGACTGTGGGGAAAACTGGAGCACCCGGAGGAAACCCACAGGCAGAACATCAAACGGCACACAAAAATGCCATCTGACCCAGAACTCAAACCAGCGATCTTCTTGCTGTGAGGTGACAGTGATAACCATTGAGCCACCGTGTCACCATTAATAATATATATATATATATATATATATATATATATATATATATATATATATATATATATATATAATTTTTTTAATTTTTTTTTATTATTAATCAGGAATTATTAAATAAATGAATGAATGAATGAATGAATAAATAAATACATAAATAAATAAATGTAGTATTACACTTTTACTGTTTTGATGTAACTGTTCTACAAATCATAGTAAAAATACAGTGCCTATTGAAAATCATCATACACTTTTGAAATAATTATTTTATTCATCGCAGCCTGAAATCAAAATCACATTCCAACTTTTCCAGTCTTTGAAATGTTTTAATAGCTTTTCTGTCTTTCTACACCTTTATCCTAAAGGTCTTTTGAAAGCAGGGTGTAATGTGAGTCAAGGCACAGATTTTCAAAGTGTATAATGATTCTTGAAATAACAACAATAATTATTTAAAAAGGTAAAATTGAATAGAACACATTGTAATAAAACAATAAAATAAAAAATAAAAAAAATCTATAAAAGTACACTTTTTTATTGTTTTGATTAACTTTATCAAACTTTAACAAAATGTAATGCTCATTGATCAGCTTATGCGTGACTTTCTATTAACTAACAAGACAATAAATGTAAAGTATACCTAACATACAGCAGACAGATAAAGTGAGAAGTATCCAGCGATCTACAAGGGAGAACACTAGTGGTCTTGTGAAGGACAGCAGGGCACTACAGCGGGCAGAGTTTCCCCTAGCGCTGAACAAAGATTCTGGAACAAGTGGTGGCAGTTCCAGGAGCCAATCTCCTAGAGCCTCTCTCCTCCCCCCATTACAATCCACTTTGCCAGGCTCTTGACTTACAAATTGCTGCTTTAGACTTGGTTTCATTGTAACAGCTTTCTTGGGAGAGAGGGAGAAAAAACAAGCACAGAAAGGACACTTATTTCTCGGCGCACTACAGTATCGCCGGGCCTCGACTAACAGTCAGCGTATTGTTCGGGTCTGTCCCTCAGTGAGACTGGGCCACAGCGCTGTCAATAAGCTCCCTCTCTGTTCGCTTCCCTCCCCATCTTTTCTACTCATCTACTTGGCTGATTTTCAAATAAGAGGCATGAAAAAGTAAAATGCTTAGGACATAAGCCCCTCAATGGCTCCGCTTAATTCCTTCTTTAATATGTCAGACAAAAATATCGGAGTTCTTTAGCATGCCAATGAGAGTGCTAGGAGAGAAGTGTTCCCAATGGAGCGCGAACAGTGAGAAGGGTGACTAGATTCGGGTATAAAGCGCTTCTGTGTGCTGTAGGGCTTCGAGAGCTGGGGGTGTTGGGGAGGAGGGGGTATTGAAAGAGAATAGGTGTGTGCTGGTGTGTGTGTTTTCTGGAGCTTTACACAGTCATCTTCGGCAGACGCAAACACTTGTGAAACAAAGACACAAGCTCTTCAAAAAAAAACAGACTCATACAAAGTCAAGGTTTAGTCATTGAAACAACTAAACACTGGAAATGTCATAGTCTGCCACCGGTTGTGTGTGTAAAAACATGGCTTTAAGACATTTTGATTGAATTGAAAAATTCAGCAGAAGTGCTACTACATTTAATGACTGCAAAGAATTTGGAAGACTTAAATTGTCAAGGTATTTGTGTGTGTGCGCACATGCATGAGTGAGTAAGAGAGATTTTTAAGGTAAAGTAAGGTAAAGTACAGACAAAAGTTTACACACACCTTCTCACTCAACAAGTTTTCTTTATTTTCATGACTATGAAAATTGTAGATTCACACTGAGGGCATCAAAACTATGAATTAACACATGTGGAATTATATACATATCAAAAAAGTGTGAAACAACTGAATACATGTCATATTCTAGGTTCTTCAAAGTAGGCACCTTTTGCTTTGATTACTGCTTTGCACACTCTTGGCATTCTCTTGATGAGCTTCAAAAGGTAGTCACCTGAAATTGCTTTCACTTCACAGGTGTGCCCTGTTAGGTTTAATACAGTAAGTGTGATTTCTTGCCTTATAAATGGGGTTGGGAGCATCAGTTGTGTTGTGCAGAAGTCAGGTGGATAGACTGTTAGAATTTGTATTATGGCAAGAAAAAAGCAGTTAAGTTAAGAAAAGAGAGCGGCCATCGCTACTTTAAGAAATGGAGGTCAGTCAGTCCGGAGAATTAGGAAAACTTTGAAAGTGTCCCCAAGTACAGTCACAAAAAACATCAAGTGCTACAAAGAAACTGGCTCTCATGCCCCAGGAAAGAAAGACCAAGAGTAACCTCTGCTGCAGAGGATTAGCTCATCTGAGTCACCAGCCTTAGAAATTGCAGGTTAACAGCAGCTCAGATTAGAGACCATGGGCCTCATGTACGAGCATGTTAAACTAGCATGGCTGCCACAGCATCTTCCATTGGCATTCTATTCCATCTGGTTTGCGTTTAGTTGGACCATCATTTATTTTTCAACAGGACAATGACCCCAAACACACATACAGGCTGTGTAAGGGCTATTTGACCAGGAAGCATCTCTAGGAACTGCTTCAAGACTGTTGGAAGACCATTTTCAGGTGACTGCCTCTTGAAGCTCATCAAGAGACTGCCAAGAGTGTGCAAAGCAAAAATCAAAGCAAAAAGTGGCTACTTTAAAGAACCTAAAGTATGACATGTTTCCAGCTTTTTTTTTTTTACACTATTTTTTGTTATGTATATAATTCCACATGTGTTAATTGATAATTTTGATGCCCTCAGTGTGAATCTACAATTTTCATAGTCATGAAAATAAAGAAAACTCTTTGACTGAGAAGGTGTGTTTAAACTTTTAGTCTGTACTTATATGAAAACACAGATGGAAATTAATACAAACATTTGCATAAACAGTTGATTATTGTAAAGGTGTAGTGGTGCCCTTTCACTCCAAAAAAAAAAAAAAAATTGGCAGTAAGAGCTGAGTGATATGACATGATGCATAGACATGCAGTAAACTCCTATAATCAGCAGTTTAATTTACATGTTAAACTATATACATGTTAAACTAAGGGTGACACGGTGGGTCAGTGGTTAGCACTGTCACCTCACAACAGGAAGGTCACTGGTTCAAGTCCCGGCTGGCTCAGTTGGCAATACTGCAGAGTTTGCATGGTCTCCTCATGTTAGTGTGGGTTTCCTCTTGGTGGTCCAGTTTCCCCCACAGTCCAAAGATATCCGCTATAGGTGAATTGAAGAAACTAATGTAAATTGGCCATTGTGTATGCGTGAATGAGTGTGCAGCTGGAAGGGCATCCACTGTATAAAATGCTGGATAGCTGACACTTCATTCTATGACGACCCCTGATGAATAAAGGGACTAAGCCAAAGGAAAATGAATGAATGAATATTAAACTAACAAAATATACAATTAAACAAACCTTATGTCTTTTGGTGGCACTGAATAAATTGAGAATGTGTATACCTTGCATTTTGCACTCTTTAAACAGATGGCTGACTAAGAACAGCTCGTTTTTTTTATGAGTGTATGCACACGTGCCACTGTTGAGGGTCTGATCATATTGTTTAGCCTATAAATGATTGTTGTAATCTCCTTAAGAAAAGTTGCGTCCAATCAAATACAGGCGACGCATGATCCCATGTGCAATGTAACAGTGAGTGGTTTGTTCTTATTGACCTGTGTTTTATTGGGATTTTACACTCACAGGATTTACATGAGAACAAGGAAACAACAGGTTCAACAGGCTCATGATATGTCACTTTCATGTACTGAAATGAAAGGATAAACTTGCCATTCAACAACAGTAATATGGAACACCATAGACTTATATGTACAAATAAGTAGCATCTACAACACACAAAGACAATCAAAAACAGCCTTGTAGAAAGTCAAGGTTTAGTCATTGAAACAACTAAAAGCCATTAACAACTGGAAATTTCCTAGTCTGCCACCTGTTACAAGTGTAAAAACATGGCTCTATGATATTTTGATTGAATTGAAAATGCTACAAGCTGAAGTAGTGCTATTACATTCAATTGCTGCAAAACATAAGCTGAACTCAACTGTGGTGAGCGGGTGTATGTGTGTGTGTTATATACTTCATTTAAGCACGTTATTTCCATAATTGTTCTATAAATTACATTTTCCACTACATTGGCTTCAGATGGATAATTAATTTCTGACTTTAGCTGCTTTTTATTTTAAATTCCCATACAGAGATTGCTGAATGCTGCTTTCTTCTACTGTCTATCACAATATCAGTCCGCCTCAGCTAAAGACGCTTGAGAGTTTGCCCCGACCTCTTCGATCCAAGTCTAATAAACAAATTGCATTACTCTGAGATGACGCTGGAAATGTCAGGTATCAGCCTTGCAGTGCACCTGACCGCAAAGCACCATGGGATTTTTGGTCATCAACTTGACTATTAGTTTCAGGCTCAAATGGTTTTACTAAGCTAAGTCTACAGTCTCACAAAACTGGAAAACACTTTCTGGTTCCAGCAAGTGCTTGATTTTATTGGCTAACCTTCAGATAATGAGCCCATGCACATTTAAAGGGATAGCTCACTTAAAACTTATTAAAGATTTTCTGCAGTTACTTACCATGTTTGATATATTTATTCATTTATTTATTTATTTAACTTTTCTTGACTTTGTTTTTTGGCGTATAGTATTTGTTTTCCCTACTAGGGATATCAATAGTTACTGGTTTCCTTCTTCAAATCTATTAATCTTCAATCTATTAAACAGACAAAAATGATCTCATAGAGATTTATACCCACTTGAGGATGAGTAAATAGACAGTAAATTTAAATGGCTGGGTAATATCCAGTTAATATCCCAAACAATGATAACTTCAAAGGATAACTTAAATGATAAATATATTCTTACATTAGACATTATGTTAAATATACGCATGATTCAATTTTGTTGACTGCATCTTTAAAGAAATAGTCCACCCAGAAATGAAAATGTGCTGCTAATTTAGTCATGATTAGGCCATACAAGATGAGAAAATGCTGCTGTTAATCAAATTAACTTAAACAATTTTCAAAACCATATATATATATATATATATATATATATATATATATATATATATATATATATATATATATATATATATATATATATATATATTAGGGATGTGCGGAGCAGCCGGTATTTGTATTTGTATTTGTATTTGTTGAGGGGGAAAAGTATTTGTATTTGTATTTGTATTCGAGTAAAATTCAAAATGGCGCAAAAATATATATTTTTTCTATTACACTTCTAATTTACGTTATAGTAAAAGTATTGTTTAATTATACCCATTATATAAATTATAGACATGCAATATTGGTTGTTGTTTTTGAACATGTGATAAGAAACGTCATTGAAAAGAAAATAACATAGAAGCCATTATCTCATCCATGGTTAAACCAACAACTAATAAAATACCGTTGTGAATATTATGAACCCCCACCACCACCGTTCTTGTTGAAGGACACTGAATAGACAGAATAAAAACAAATAATATTTAAAAAAACTGTTCTTCTTCTGAAAGAACTTTTTTCCAATGCACAGAATTCCAAAAACTAAAATTAACTAAATAAATCTAAATAAAACCCTGCCTGGGAGATCTGGCAGAACAAAAGTATTCTATATAATACTAAAAGATACAGCCCTGCTATTGTCATCTGGCAGAATGTGGCTGTGTTGATGGTTTGGTGCTTGTGGAGGATTTAGCAGAACATAGCTGTGCTGATTGAGGGGATTGATGCTTGTGGGGGGTTCACAGACAGTATCAGGAGAGGATGCTTTTAGTGCATGTGATAATACATTACATAGAAGGTTGCGCGGTGGCACAGTGAGTAGTACTGTCGCCTCACAGCAAGAAGGTTGCTGGTTCGAGCCTCGACTGGGTTCTACCCATGTTGGCGTGGGTTTCCTCCGGGTGCTCCGGTTTCCCCCACAGTCCAAATACATGCAATATAGGTGAATTGGGTAAGCTAAATTGTCCCTATTATATGTGTGCGAAAGAGAGTGTATGGATGTTTCCTAGTGCTGGGTAGCAGCTGGAAGGGCAGCCACTGCTTAAAACATATGCTGGATAAATTGGTGGTTCATTCCACCGTGGCAACCCCAGATTGATAAAGGGACTAAGCCGAAAAGAAAATGAATGATTATGCATAGAAGATGTTGACAGATGTTTAATATCTCTGCCTCTGCTGATTTCACTTTTGCACACATTATACAGTATCACTTTGTTTTATCTGCAGCACCACTGACTGTAAAATGCTTCCACAAAGAACATGAAGTTTTATTTTTTTTTACTGGTGGAGGACTAAGAAATGGCTCAGCAGCAGTCTCACTCTTTTTCATGGTGCCCAAATGTATTTGAGGAGTTTCAAGTTAATAAAAAGTGACGGGAAGCTATGCTAAGGTTAACTAGCCTATAGCATATATCTTGCTGTCTGCAAAAGACAGTAATGTAGACGTACCATATAACTCCCATAAGTGCATACTATTCGACACAACTGCAAAAGCATCGTTTTAACCTTTATAAACGAACGTTAACGTTACTCTGTCAACAGTCTATTGTCTAAATTACCGCGCTGACAGAGCTAACGTTGCGTAAACAGAGAGCACCCGATTGCAAACTTCAGAAATGCAGCGTAATGGAAAATCCCGAACAAACTCCGCTACAAGTTTATAAACTGCATCTGGAACCCAATTAAGGTACAAAATAGTGATGCAGAGAAGTATTTTTTTCGCTCAGCCGAGCCTTCTCTGTCTGCTGCTGTGGAGAAGCGTGTGCCAGAGACCTTTTACCTCCGCCCCGCCCTCCGTCTCTCTCTCTCTCTCTCTCTCTCTCACTCACGCACTGTGGTCTCAGGAGGAAACGCTGCTTTTTGATATAATGCTTTTCTTGCTCCCGAATACAAATAATTTTTCAAGTATTTGTTCGAAATAAGTATTCGTAAAAACACGCTATTCGTGCCTTTCCGAATACCGTATTCGGGTTCGGCTCCACCCTTAATATATATATATATATATATATATATATATATATATATATATATATATATATATATATATATATATATATATATTAGTGCTGTCAATTTATAAAAAAAAAATTAACTAATTAATCGCACCTTTAAAAAAAAAAACACGATTAATCGCATTTAAAATACTGAAACTTGTAATTTTGGCTATTCAAATGTAAAATGAATGTAAACGCAAGACAAAAAACTATTTAAATTCAAAATATAATTGTTTATTAGAATTAAAATTCAAAATATAATTGTTTAATAGATTTTTTGTTTAACTTGTAACACAGATTTCTTCATGTAAACAACATACCCACAATAAACCATCAAGATCCTGGCTTGATAGCCATATTTATCAAATAAATTAAAACACAGGCATGTTAATGCCATTTAAATTTAAAAACAATCAATGCCAATAAAGAAAACATTGATTTCCATGTTGGATTCTAAGTGGACTGCAAAAAATGCCAAAATACAGGAATTGCAGATATGGAAAATGAAAAATTATAATAATAAACTATAGAATACAAACTGTTGCACTCGTTGTAAAGTTTTATTGCTGCGAGTAGAGAACATTAGTTATAGAGTAGAAACAATTTAGCTTAATCCGCCTTTACATTCATCCACGACTTTCTGAGTACATACACATAAGACACCAATACTCCGATTTTAATATGATTAAGATAATACTCTTATTAAAATTCTACCGTGTACCCTAAGCAGTGATTTTATTACCTTAAAGGAACACCAAGTCACGAAATGCGGAGGATTTTCTTTCTGTTCGCCATGCGGTATCAACTTACAACAGAAGTCGAAAGTTAAAAATGAAACACCCGAAATTGCATAAAACTTTGGATAACCTGTGATGCGACTAATTGTTTTATACTGAAACTTGCCTTCAAAAAGTGCTTCCTTGGTCTTATACATATTTCTTGGATGTTAAACACACGTCCACCACAACAGGAAGTAAAAACAAACCTGCAATTGCATTAATTGCGTAAATTTTTTTTTTACACGTTAATTATTTAAAATTAATCGCATGCGTTAACGCACTAATTTTGACAGCGCTAATATATATATATATATATATATATATATATATATATATATATATATATATATATATATATATATATATATATATATATATTAGTTTTGCCTAAGTTGCACACTAGTTTGATCATGTATAAATATTATTACAATATTGTACAAATATTATAATAACTATAGGCCTACATCATGCTGACAATCAAAAACAAAATTACATGATACCACAGGCAAATGCCTGCACGCTGTTTGTGATTGGGTCAATAAATGCCAATACAGAAAAGAATCAATGGATGGCAGATTATGTCACATGGGCCAGTCTGATCTAGAGAAAAAAAAACAAAAAAAAAAACATCTGACTTTTAGAGTGCCACAAATAACAACACTGTAAATTCATTAGGCAGAAAAAATTGATAGGCTGCTAAGCGTTTCATGGGCCGATCAGATCATAAGAAGATGATCAGCCTGGTACCAAAAAAAAAAGTCAGCCCAGCAGGAAACTGCCTGGTCTGCCAGATGGCCAGTCCACCTTTGAGGTACCAATATGGACCTTTTAAGTACAAATGTGTAACTTTTGAAAAGGTAACACCACAGTGACAACTCGCATACCTCATATTTTTAAGGGCTAAATGTATTATTATTTTTTAATTAAATTTGAGCACATGCAGCAAGAAGAATGTGGAACTGAAATTTGTGTCTAAATGCATTTTCAAAGTCAATTGAGATTTTTATTTTTATTTCTTACGAATAAAGCAAACGTTTGAAGGGTGGTGTTAACTTAGACAAATGTAAAGCATACAGCTATATGAAACGTAAGCATAAAAAAAATTGGTTAGCTAGATCATCTTTTTTTGTCTAAGTGGGTGAACAAATTAACTTCAAATGACTTTCTTTTTCTTCAGAAAATACAAATATTTGACTACAGTGTACAAATCATATTTGCTTGCATATAGTTGAAGTCAAAATTTATTAGGCCTCCTTGGATTTTTTTTTTTTCCCCAAATGATGTTTAACAGAGCAAGAAAATTTTTCAGTATGTTTGATAATATTTTTTCTTCTGGAGAAAGTCTTATTTCGGCTAGAATATAAGCAGTTTTTAATTTTTTAAAAACTATTTTAGGGTCAAAATTATTAGCTATATTTTAAGCTATATTTTTCGATAGTCTACAAAACAAACCATCACTATACAATAACTTGCCTTATTACCCTAACTTGCCTAGTTAACCTAATTAACCTAGTAAAGGCTTTAAATGTCACTTTGAGCTGCATAGAAGTGCTTTGAAAAATAGCTGGTAAAATATTTTTTACTGTCATTTTCACAAAGTTAAAATAAATCAGTTATTAGAAATAAGTTATTAAAACTGTTATGTTTAGAAATGTGTTGGAAAAAAACTCTCAGTTAAACAGAAATTGGTGGAATAAAATAAACAGGGGGGCTAATAATTCTGACTTCAACTGTATATAAAAATATAAGCAAAATTGAGACACACACAAACAAAGAGATCGTCATAAGTCTCTACAGCTCCCTCACTTTGCACAACAAGGGTTAATGACTAGCTGGACTGTTTCCTCTGCTACATCCAGATGAAGCGCGACTGCTGCATTATCATTTCACAAGGCAAAAAACAGACGGCGACATATGCCCAGAACCGTCCTTTAGTTTTGGACTCAAAAATATTCATCAAAAAGGCCCTGCTCTCCCATGAGCTCGCTGCCATATGCCAGCAGAAAATGTCACCAGTGAAAGACATATTAATTCACCAGTTTCAGAACTCCATTTGATATTCATGCCTCCCAAGTATTCTGACCCAGATTCACTCCTGTGGTGTTAGATCCTGTTCGGCACAGAATAAAAGACAGCTGTTATCATGGCCTTCCTTCTTTGTGTTTGTGTGTGTATGTGTGTGTGTGTGTAGCAGTGTGGATCTTTAATGGATGCACTAAGGGTGCATTTTCATGTCACAAAAAATGAAATCAAATTAAAACAAATAATAGCCTTCCTCAGTGCTATTCAAGCAGCCAGGAAAGTATACGGCCACTAACCTGCATACAGTTCTAGATAAGATCAATAAAATCCAGAAAAAAAAAATCACTTTACTTTGAACATGCATTCCTATTAGCCTGAATCAAGATGAAATATTCATCCAAAATGTAAAAAAATAAAAGTAAAAAAGTGTGTAAATGAGTTTTTGGCATGGACATAACAACAAAATGCTACTAGCAAGGAAAACCTCACTGATCAAATGTAATGATGGTAGATGGCACACCATAGAGATGTTTAGCATACCAAAATAGAAATCAATTTGATACAAACACAACACAACTGCTAATACTTTTCTGTAAATGTAAAATTAAATCAAAAATAGATTTTAGTAAATCAGTATTTAGTATCAAAGATGCTAAAATAACACTGATTTGATTGCAAAAAAAAAAAAAAACAGAACACCTGTGAGGTATTTACACTGCATCCGGAAAGCATTCATAGCGCTTTACTTTTTTATGTTACAGCCTTATTTCAAAATGGATTAAATTCATTTATTTCCTCAAAATTATACACACAATACCCCATAATAACAATGTGAACAAGATTATTTTTTAATTGTTTTTAAATTTATAAAAAATAAAAAAACCTGAAAAAAAAAAAAAAAAAATCACACGTACATAAGTATTCACTTTGCCGTGAAGCTCTAACTTGAAGACCGGGTACATTCTGTTTCCACTGATCATTTTTGAGTTCTTTCAGCAGCTTAATTGCAGTTCACCTGTGGTAATTTCAATTGATTGCACATGATTTTAAAAAATGTATACGCCTGTCTATATAAAGTCCCAGGGTTGACAGTGCATGTCAAAGCACAAACCAAGCATGAAGACAAAGGAATTGCCTGTTAGGGCTGTGCAATTAATTAAAAATCCAATTTTAGCTGCTAACGATCATGAAAAACCATTAATCGAGATAAACGATTATTAACTTAGCAGCGCGAAAGGGCGCATGATTATGTGTGTGTTTACGTGCGGTGCGCACACACATAAGCATGCGGTCAGCATTCAGTCTCATTCGCACACTGAGACGAGCAGAGCGCAGTCAGCGCACACATCTAAAGTCATCTTAATGTGAGCGCTTTAATGTTCAAACAGGTGTCAAAACACGGTGTTTAGTGATTATTCATATTAACCCTCATTTGTGTAATAAACATTAGAGTTGAGAATCAAAAGACACGTGAAAGAGAAACCATTAAATCGAAAGTGCGCAATGTTCCTGCTGCCGCCTGTTTTTATCATTAATCAAACAACAAAACAAGAAAATCCCTTAGTGCTTTTGACTGTTTTTGAGTGTTTTTCTTACAGTGAAGATGCTAAAAGCACAGTTTGTTTAATATTTTTATTCTATTATATTTATTTCTCTTTCCTTTGCAGGGTGGAAAATAACTGTATATATGCAGTTAAAGTCATAATTATTAGCCCTCCTGAATATTAGCAACCCTTTTCCTCACCAATTTCTGTTTCATGGAAAGATTTTTTCAGCTTATTTCTGAACATAATAATTTTAATAACCCATTTCTAATAACTAATTTCTTTCATCTTTGCTATGATGACAGCACATAATATTAGACTATTTTCAAAATACAAGCAATCAGATTCAAAGTACGATTCAAAGACTTAATTAGGGTAATTAGGCAAGTCATTGTATAACAGTAGATTCTTCTGCAGACAATCAAAAATATTTATTGCTTAAGGAGGCTAATAATATTGACCTTAAAATGGGTTTTAAAATATTAAAAACTGCTTTTATTCTAGCTGAAAAAAATAAAAAAATAAAAATAAACAACAACAAATAAGCCTTTCTCCAGAAGAAAAAAAAATATTATAGGAAATACTGTTTAAATTCCTTGCTCTGTTAAACATGATTTGGGAAATATGTTTTAAAAAAATTCTCAGGAGCGCAAATAATTTTGATTTCAACTGATAATCGTGATCACAATTATTTTGGTCATAATTGTAATTATGATTTTTCCCCAAAATCGAGCAGCCTTATTGCCTGTAGACCTCCGAGGTAGGATTGTCTCGAGGCACAAGGCTAAGGAAGAATACAGTAAAATTTCTGCTGCTCTGAAAGTTCCATTGAGCACCGTGGTGTCCATCATCTGTAAGTGGAGGATGTTCGGAACCACCAGAACTGTTCCTAGAGCTGGCCAGCCATATAAGCTGAGTGTTTGGGGGAGAAGGACCTTAGTCAAGCAGGTGATCAATAACCCGATGGTCACTCTGTCTGAGCTCCAGCGTTCTTCTGTGGAAGAGAACCGTACAGAAGGATAACCATCTGTGCAGCAATCCACCAATCAGGCCTGTATGGTAGAGGGGCCAGACAGTAGCCACTCCCTGTCTGGAATTTACCAAAAGGCATTTGAAGGACTCTTAGACCATAAGATACAAAATTCTCTGGTCTGAGACAGCATCATGCAATGGGGATGTTTTTCAGCAGCAGGAACTGGAAGACTTGTCAGAATAGAGGGAAATATGAATGCAGCAATGTACAGAGAGATCTTGAATGAAAAAATCAGAATGATTTCAGAATGCTCTTGACTTCAGACTGAAGTGACAGTTCATCTTCCAGCAGGACAATGACCCAAAACACACTGCTAAAATATCAATGAAGACACCCAGCCAGGGCCCAGACCTAAATCCTATTGAACATCCATGAAAAGATCTGAAAATGACTGTAAACCATTGCTTCCCATCAACCTGAGAGAGCTTGAAAGGTACTACAAAGAGGAATGGGCAAAAATTCCCAAAGACAGGTGTGTCATGCTTGTGGCATCATATTCAAAAAGACTTGAGGCTGTAATTGCTGCAAATTGCTGCAAAGTATTGAGCAAAGGCTGTGAATACTTATGCACATGTAGTTTTTCAGGTTTTTTATTTTTTTTTGATAAATTCGCAACAATTTAAAAAAATATATTTTTTTCACACTGTCATTATGTGATATTGTGTGTAGAATTGTGAGGAAATAAATTAATGTAATCCATTTTGGAATAAGGCTGTAACATAAAAAAAAAAATATATATATATATATATATATATATATATATATATATACATATATATATATATATATATATGGAAAAAGTGAAGCGATATGAATACTTTCCGGATGCCCTGTATGAGAGAAAAAACACAGACTCACATACTTAATTTGCAAACAGCACATTACTAGCTCTGATTTTCATAAGATGATAGAAAACACACACTCCACTTGATTGCCAAAATACCAGGAGAAATAAAGCTAAAAAATAGTCAACATAAACCTCACTACCGAGAAACATAGCAAAACTAATAGCTTTGCACACACAAAAGGCCACAATTTAATAACTAGCAAAGCTAACTGTTTACTACTGAGAAGTGCAGTTAAACTAATAGCCTCACCATTTGCCACAACACAGTTTTTATTTTTATTTTTCAAGCCTTTGTTTTTATTTTTTAGCATGATCGTACTATAATGACAGGCAGTGAAAAAAACAGCGCTAAAATCCCTTCCACAGGATTAGCCGGAGTTCCTGGGATTGATGCATACTGGATGAGAAAACACACGCAGGTTATTCATCCCATTTCAAACAGCACTGGCAGGAGCTGAGTAAATAATGTTTGTTTGTTGCAAAGTGCTGCTAACAGGCAGCTCTGAAAAACCCTCTCGAATCAAAGGATGCAGATAATGTCCTTCAGATAGCCGGGGTTTGGAGGGTTCGATTCAGTTCAGTGACTTCATCGCATGAAAAAGTATCTCTATTCATCGTGCTGCGCGTAACGTAAAAATGTTCTGAATCAATCTCCGCATGACTCTGCTCCCCCCTGATGCCCACACACAAAAAAAGGGTCTTGTTTTGGGTGTCAGTAGGCTCATTGAGATTTCAGAGGGCCACCAGCTTTGCGGGGCCAAAGGGTCCTCCACAATCGACTTCATTAATCTAGCATTTCCGCAACCCAGCCATGAGTTGGCGTTATATGAACCTGCCTTTCAAAAAGCGAGGCGCAGTGAAAGCGGCTTGACCTAACACCCAGCTGAACTCTGCCAGAGCTGAAATCCCAAAGTTCAGCCAGACAACAAAAAAGCCCTCTCTTTCTTCCCCAATGTAAAAACACACATCACCCCATGAACCCGAGAGAGAGATGAGAGCGAGCGAATGAGAGACGGGCGAGCTCCGGAAAGACTGTTTGTCGGAGTGTATTACGAACCGTCATACGACACCTGCCGTTGTGTTTTGCTACCTTTCTCACCTCACCTGCTGGGCTGCATGCTTTGTGCTTGGCTCTTGCTAGCTTTTATACATAGTGCTTTCCGACTGGGAGAAGTCCAACTGATCTCCAATAGAGGGATTAGCATGCGCTGCCAAGCCATTACGTCATGTTTCGCCTGGTAAAAAGAGAGATCACAATGACCTGCCAGACTGTGTTGAAGCATTTTTTTAAGAGCACTCCAGGGGAAAACTAAATGCATTTGCACAAACAAACAAAAAAGCATGTCAGATATTACAAGTCTCTGATGCATATTTATTTATCATACCTTTGGTGAAGAGGCAACATGAATAGTTCGCTTCTTCAACAAGGTCAACAGGAGGTCGGCGTGCTTCAACGGAATGTTTAAGAAAACATGCAAACAGGCTAAATAAAAATACTTGGCAGGTCTTGTTTGACAGATTTCGGTTAGTTAAATGAGTTATGATGGAAGGAACGCTTGGGGTCGTGTCCATGCAGTAACAGAGCATCTTCTTCTTGATAAATATTTAAAGTGAAATGAAAGTGGTGCAACCTGTTGCTGTGTTACTTGTGTTTTATTCAAGAGCTGTTCTCAGCTGCGATGTCCAAAGAGATAACAAAACACACTTTAAAAAAATAATGAACATATTAATAAGTCTTAGGTTTTTGAAAGACGTCTCTTAAAATTAACTAGTGCTGTAATCAACCAATCAATCAATCAATCAATCCATCAAAATCAATCAATCAATCAGAATTTTTACAGTTGGCAAAATGATAGTGTACAGTAGTAACTGCAGAAGTATTACTGAAAATCATTTTACTGTTATTTAAATGTTGTTTAAACAAGAACATATTTACAAATTCCTAACTTAAAAAGGTCTTGAGTTTAAGACAAAATGTTTACTTTATTTTTTTCATATAGTTTTTTTTTTATGGGTAAATCTTGCCTTTAAGCAAATTTAAGGTCAGGTATCTTGGGCTTAGAATTGATGGTGACTACTGCTTTAATGGTAAAGTAAATTTTCACAAACCATTTTTACATTTCCCCAAATCCCTTGCTCACACGTACATGAATATTTTTATAAACAATTTTCCCTACCTAATAAAAAAATAATATTAATAATCTCAAACCACATGAAAACACACTATGATGCATGATAAGAGAAGTAACAGGCAGCCTTGAGATGAGAGAGATGACAACCAGGCAGCCTTGTATGCTGGGTTCACATCAAATGCAGAGTTAAGTAAATTGGATATAAGTGCATGCAAATGTGAGAAAAGGGTGAATTACCATCCTCTGGTGCAAAAGGTGCAGAATGTGCAACATGTTTGCAATAAACACAACATTCATCTCAATCGCATATTTTGAATTTGGAGTGAATCTAGCCGTGTTGGGCAGTCAGAAAGGACAAAACAGCATACATGCTGACATCATGAGGCAACAACTCTTAAGTGGCCACACAACCACACTGTAACCAGAGCTTTGAAAACTTTTTACTGTCATCGTGTTTTCATAAAGTTTTGGTTTCTGTTACCAGGTACTGCTTTTTAAGTGGACAAATGGGCAATTGCATAAAAAAAACAAAAATGCACTTATTAAAATACCATTGTTCGTTTGGACAATAGGCCTGTCACAATAATCAATATCTCGACTTAACACACGACTCATGGACATGACCTTAATCATTTTGGGTGATGCAATGTACACTCACCGGCCACTTTATTAGGTACACCTGTCCAACTGTTTATTAACACAAATTTCTAATCAGACAATCACATGACAGCAACTCAATGCATTTAGGTAGGTAGACATGGTCAAGACGATCTGCTGCAGTTCAAAGTGAGCATCAGAATGAGGCAGATGGCATGGCTCTTGGTGCCAGACAGACTTGTCTGAGTATTTCAGAAACTGCTTATCTACTGGAATTTTCACGCACAACCATCTTTTGATGAATGGTCAGAAAAAGGGAAATATCTCAGTTCTGTGGGCGCAGATGCCTTGTTGATGCCAGAGGTCAGATGAGAATGGCCAGACTGGTTCCAGCTGATAGAAAGGCAACAGTAATTCAAATAACCACTCATAACAAGTGAGGTATGCAGAAGACCATCTCTGAACACACAACACGTTAAAAGTTGGACAAAATAACAATGGACAAACGTTGCCTGGTCTGATAAGTCTGCGTAATGTCAAAGAGTGAAATATCTCAAGACTGTTTTCTTGAACATGACAATGAGTTCACTGAACTCAAATGGCTTCCACAGTCAGCAAATCTCAATCCAATAGTGCACCTTTGGAATGTGGTGAAAGAGAAGATTAGCATCATTGATGCGCAGCCAACAAATCTGCAGCAACTTTACGAGGCTATCATGTCATTATGGACCAAAATCTGTAAAGAATATTTCCAGTACTTTGTTGAATCTATGCTACAGTACGAAGGATTAAGGCAGTTCTGAAGGTAAAAGGAGGTCCAATCGGCACTAGTAAGTTGTACCTAATAAAGTGGCCATATCGCCCATACTGTAAATAAAAAACAATTATAGCAACATTTTAGCTGATTGCGCAACTTTTCTGGCTCTATTGGAGCTGTCAGTGTCAGTATGATTAAACAAAACTTACTACAGTATTTACTACAAATTACTACTGTACATTTAATAATAATAATAATAATAATAATAATAATAATAATAATAATAATAATAATTATTATTATTATTATTATTATTTTTATTTAATTTTTTTAGGTTTATATAGTGCTTTTCTGGACACTCAAAGTGCTTTACATATTTCTGGGGGGACCTCCCCATATATCAGGGGTCACCAATCTCGGTCCTGGAGGGCCGGTGTCCCTGCAGGATTTAGCTCCAACTTACCACAACACACCTGCCTGGATATTTCAAGTAGACCTTGATTAGCTTGTTCAGGTGTGTTTGATTAGGGTTGAAGCTAAAATCTTCAGGACACCGGCCCTCCAGGAACAAGTTTGGTGACCACTGCCATATACATATATATATATATATATATATATATATATATATATATATATATATATATATATATATATATATATATATATAGATAGATAGATAGATAGATAGATAGATAGATAGATAGATAGATAGATAGATAGATAGATAGATAGATAGATAGATAGATAGATAGATAGATAGATAGATAGATAGATAGATAGATAGATAGAATCAGTGGCATAAAATGGTCTTGTTTTGGTATCGTTTATCGCAATTATAATGTGGTGCAATATACTGTACAGCGAAAAAAAATAGATTTCATGAGATATCGGCCTAGTGGACGGGGCCTTATACGCAAGCAATTCATTTGAATATTATTATTCTTGAAAATAAAATTGTGATTTTTTGTTTAAAAACATTACAAGTTTAATTTTTCAGGAATCTTTCATCAATTCAATGGGCAGTATTGTCTATTTATTCATTAGTTTATCGTTTTTAATGAAGGTAAACTGCTTACTATCACTTTTGATAACTTACTCTTTGATTTGATTGTCATTTTTGATCCCTTTGCAAAAATGAGATTACTTATTTATGCGTTTTATGTACAGTGTATATATGTATACATGTATGCATGCATCCATATATGTGAGTGTTTATACATTTATATATAATTTATTACGTATTAACATGTATATATGAGGTGTGTTAACTTTTGTAAAAAAATGGAAACATCTATTCATCAAGTATGAATGTTAGATCCACTCACCTACGTATCTGTCCCACTTGAAAAAAACAAAATGCTAAAATATATCTTCAGTATGTAAACAGCCAACTTGCCATTTTGTCATGTTACTTTGTGCAGATTGAGACTGTAATCTGTACAACTAAATTTCACCTTATCTTCCTCACCAATGCCTCCCTTTTCCCTGCAGTGTCACACATTGATTCTTGTCAAGCCACTCCAAAGCAAAGCATTACCACAAACAATCGCATCAGCCCAAACACACTGCAGAGATCCTTCATAAACACTGTATTTCCCCTTGGCGACTGATCCAGACAGAGTCACACTTTAATCAACCCATGGTTTCACATCTGGCCCAGAGAGAGGAACATGGTGGAAATGGCCACGTCTCATCTACAGCTCCGGGGCCAAATATTACTACATCACACCACAGGACACTTATCTCTTCATACATCCCTCCCCAGAGAAGATTTTACACTCCAGCTAACAGCATGATTTGGAGGTATACCAAGCGCTCGACCTCAAGGTTACTGAAATCTACAACCGGGCAGGATAAGCATTCTCAGTTTGAAGAAAGAGAACGAGTGAGGGAGAGATGGAGAGACAAAGACCCTCTCTCTCTCTCCATCGTGCACATCCTAATCTCTGTCATCTAAAGAGGATGATCTTATTTCAAGACCTATCTGAGAAACTATGGTATTTTAATGCAACTTGTGTGGTCTGGAGGTCTTAAATATCTCCTCGCCACAAATTTGTAACAGAGGATGTGGACGATCAAGTGTCCTCTGATGTGAGGGTCGACATCCAAACAAACTGAGGACTATGGCTTTCAGGTCGAATGTTAAACCCTTTGCATTCTTATGGGACATTTTTTGTCTTTTTCATTAGTTTTTTTGTGTGTGTTAATGCAAACAGCAGAAGTTTTGGTGCAATCTGACATTAATTTTTAAATTTTTTTTTTATTTATTGAGATATGAATTTCACCTAGTATGCCCTTTCATGAATATATTTACACTGGGTTCCACTCAGAAAGAATAAAATTAAATAATTCATTGCAGTACCTTTAAAAAAAAGTTACAAATTCAGTTATAGGCTTAAATTTTCTTGACAAAACCTCTGAATTGAACTTTTAGTTTTAAATTTGTTTTGGGACTTTTTGACCTATATGGGAGAAATAGTCACTTTTAAATAAACACATGCTGTGATTTTAGCGATGCAGGCCAAACCAATTAAAGAGATTTAATTAGAACTATATGGGTGAATTTATAACTATTTATTATATATATATAGTTGTAGTCAGAATTATTAGCCCCCCTGAATTATTAGCCCTCTGTTTATTTTTCCCCCTATTTCTGTTTAACGAAGAGATTTTTTCGAACACATTTATAAGCATAATAGTTTTAATAACTCATCTCTAATAACTGATTTATTTTATCTTTTCCATGATGACAGTAAATAATATTTTACTAGATATTTATCAAGACACTTCTATACAGCTTAAAGTGACATTTAAAGGCTTAACAAGGTTAATTAGGCAAGTTATTGTATAACGGTGGTTTGTTCTAGAGACAATTGAAAAACAAATAAGCTTGAAGGGGCTAATAATTTTGTCCTTTTGTCCAATTGATAAAATGGTTTTACATTTATTTTTTTTAGTGCTCTTATTCAAGCCAAAAAATAAGCTTTCTCAAGAAGATATATTATCAGACATACTGTAAAAAAAATCCTTGATCTCTTAAACATAATTTGGGAAATATTTAAAAAAGAAAAAAAAAAATTAAAGGGGGGCTAATAATTCTGACTTCAACGGTAACTCAAATAACCACTATTTACAACCAAGGTATGAAGAAGAGCATCTCTGAATGCACAACACATCCAACCTTTAGGCAGATGGGCTACAGCAGCAGAAGGCCACACTGGGTGCCACTCTTTTCAGCCAAGAAAAGGAAACTGAGGCTAAAATTTGCACAGGCTCACCAAAATTGGACAATAGAAGATTGGTAAATTGTTTCCTGGTCTGATGAGTCTTAATTTCTGCTGCAACATCATCAGGTGGTGAAGTAATAGTGTGGGGGATATTTTCTTGGCAAACTTTGGGCCCATTAGTAACAACTGAGCATCGCGTCAATTCCACAGCCTACCTGAGTATTGTTGCTGACCATTTCTATCCCTTTATTACCACAGTGTACCCATCTTCTGATGGGTACTTTCAGCTGGATAATGTGCCATACCTCCACAGTCACCAGATTTCAATCCATTAGAGCACCTTTGGGATGTGGTAGAACAGGAGATTTGCACCATGAATGTGCAGCCAACATATCTGTAGCAACTGTGTGATGATATCATGTCAATATGGACCAAAATCTATGAGAAATATTTACACTAACATGTTGAATCTATGCGATGAAGGATAAAAGCAGTGTATATATATGTGTGTGTAAAATGTAACTAATTCGTGGTAACTAATACAAAATATATGATCCATTAATTCATGTACAAAATGTATTCCATCCGGGATTCCCCATTTTCCAGTTTAACTTTGTTCATATCTGAACTAGGCTAAAGGCCATTGTAATCTCACAAATGAGCCGAACACACTTGCTCTTAGTCAGCAAATTACATTGTTTTCACCTCTCTTCCTGCATGATTTTTCGAAAGAGGTGTGAAAAGATCATTTAGTGTCTCAGAGGGGAAGCTTCCTCCAATATCCCCGTAACAACGCGCTCCGCCTGGCCGATTGTTCTTTGCGTGATCATATAAAAAGATTCGGGAAGTGTCACTGCTTTTTATATTGTTGTTGTTGTTGTGTTTTTCCTTTCCCGAACAATGGGCTTCCAGGACAGAGTCCCCTAACGGGCTGCCAGATTCCCCGCTTACCGGGTCTCC
Organism: Danio rerio; assembly: GCF_052040795.2. Classification (NCBI taxonomy): domain Eukaryota; kingdom Metazoa; phylum Chordata; class Actinopteri; order Cypriniformes; family Danionidae; genus Danio; species Danio rerio. The sequence continues at coordinate 25,898,983 of NC_141038.1, forward strand.
AACTCCCATCCCGCCTCTGCTATCTTTCTCTCCCCATCTGGCCCAAGCCCACTTCCCCGGCCGGGATCCATTGTGTGATCACAGGCAGCACGCGCAGGGCCGAGGACAGCCCAAACATATTCAGTTCACTCCCTGGAGGACTGCCAATGGACTCACCTAGAGGTGAAGTATTTGGCTTTATGGATTAATTATAAAGACATTTTTTAAGCCAACTAGTTGGTTCAGGATAAAACAATCTTTGTGCTGACTCCTAGGAAATGGGGTGAAAAGGTTTATTAAGGTGCAGCTAAATTTCAGAGGGAAGAAAAACAAAAAAGAAAAGTTTCACTGTTCATTGTAAGAAGCATCGTGATGTGCTGTACAGCATAAAGCACAACTCTAAGGAGTCACTTTCAAAACAAGCAGCTTTTCTGTTGGTCAGTGTGACGAATATGCATGAACGCACAATTCCTGATTGAAATGACAGGATGTCAGCAACAAAATTTCACAGAGCAATGATAAATGTGACGAATAAAATGTGACCGTTTTAGCAGAGTTTAAAGAAAAGTGTGTGTCAGAAGTGTCTGATGTCAATGACCACAAAGAAACATGCAGAGAAACTGTGGGCAAATGCATTCTGTATATCAATAGTGTTTATGAAGTCATAAAGTGTTCTTTAAAAATGTATCTCATTTTCCATATCAGCTTTATATATATATATATATATATATATATATATATATATATATATATATATATATATATATATATATATATATATATATATATATCATGATAATTACAAAATAATTACTGTAAATAGCCTACAAAAAGTTTGAGATATATTTTTGTTGTTCAAAAATATGTAGAAACCCATGTACAGTAGGTCTGGTTTAAAAACAATTTGCACAATTTATGTGATGTTTTAGTGTATTTTTGACATTATATTTGCTATAATAAATTGTTTTATTAATAATGAATGGTTGTATCAATATTCTTTAAAATAGAACTTTTCAACCCCATTATAATTTTCATAGTGCATGGCTTTTGGTTGATATTTTGATGGCTGTATTTTACCCACAAAATTTACCTAGACTCACCTCAGGAAAAAAAACATATGAAATCAGGTTGCATCAAAAACATAATGAGAATCTTTACAAAGTCTCTCACAGTACCTTCAAAACATGCACCTCAAATGACCTCTGCAGTAAATCATAATTGACATTTCAACAAGCACACAGACTAGCAGCAATGCACACTCACAGTTTCTCTTTGTTCTTACGGTTGTTGAGCATTCTTCAAGATGCATCATACAGGGAGCCATGCTGTTGCAAAAAGACGTTTCTTCCATATTTGATGTTCAGTGGACCCATACAGCAGCTTCACTGTAAATATAAAAAATAAATAAATAAATCAGAAGATCCATAAACCATTATGCTTTTTTCACTATCAGTTTAACTCATTAAGTAAAGCAAGTGTTAACTTTAAAAAAAAAAAGTTTGAAAATATTTGACTAGCAGTCAATTATTTCAAACAATTTTTAAATTCTTGTGAAAAAAATAAACTTTTTACATTGTTTTGTGGTTACATGTTGGCAGTTGCATAATACTGATGTAATCATAATCATAACATCACACATTTGCTATAATTAGGTCAACCCCATGTGTCTTCAAGCAGATGGAGAAGTTCAAGATATATGCCTCACATTATCATGATAATCTGGCTCAAGCTTCAAAAATCAACCAACTTCCTTCTTTTTAAGAAAATCATTAGTCCTAAAACTCCTGAAGTGAGTCTCACACATTTCGTTGGTTAAAACAAAAAGTTCAATAGTATTTTGCAGCAAGACACAGTAAAGGTCAGAGCACACTGATCAATTACAGTAATTTATTGCATAATAATAATAACAATAATAGTTATTATTATTATTATTATTATTACTACTACTACTACTATTAATATTACATTTAAAGGGACTAAGCCAAAAAGAAAATGAATAAATGAATTATTACATTATTGATAACAATTTGAAATAACGGTTTATTAGTTACTGAAAATTGATGTACCACAGTAAATGTGTGATGTACCACAAGGATCAGTTTAAGGTTTAATATATATATATATTTTTTTTTATAATTTACATTAATGTTTAGGGTAAGAAATCAGAGTTGTATAAGTTCATTTTACTTGCGAATGATAAGTAGTATCTTTTGTTCTGGGGATAATTTACCAAAACTTATTAAGTTGATTAAAACGAATATTATTGAATTGAAATTGTGGTTTGACGTAAACAAAATGTCATTAAATACAAGTAAAACAAAGGTTATGCTATTTGGGAAATTAAAAAGTAGTTATAATATAGATTTAAAAACTGAGAAAGAGTATATTAAATTAAGTTGCTTGGTGATGTATTTGATCCTAAAAATAGTTGGAAATCACAAATAAATAATATGATTTCAAAATTAGTAAAATCTGTAGCAATAGTGTAGAAAGCAAGATTTATTCTGTACAATAAATCAATGTATGTATTTTATAACACACTTATGTTGCCATATACAAGTCATTGTTTGGAAATTTGGGGGATACATAAAAATCTGAGTAACAATCCTTATGTACAATGCAGAAAAAAGTACTTAGACTGATAGAAAATGTGGGGTATTCAAATCCTTTATTTTCTTTAAGTTTTTGTATGTCTTTGTGTATGTAATTATTTGGTGTGAAATCATGGAACAGTCTAAAATAGATTCTCAAACAATGTCAGGATATTAATTGATTTAAAAATGTGTATAAATAGATATTAATAAAGGAACATAATGATGAATAGAGGTGTTTGAAAAAGAATTATATGAGAAAGGCATGATAAAATTTCAATTAAAGACTATTTGCATTATTGGGTCTATATTATAAAATGTAAATGTACAAATGGAACCAAACATATAATACAGTATGTCAAAGATGCCAAAATGGTAAAATATAGCTCATGTAAAGCTTATATGTCTCATGTAAAAGAAGAAGTAATGGGGTGGGGAAAATAATAAGCTTGTGCTTTATTCCACTCCATTTCGAGCATGTTAAAATGTTTTTTTTTTTGTTTTTGTTTTTGTTAATTAACTTTTAGGTATGATTTTTCTGTTGGAAATAAATGAATCAAATCAAATGTATTTAATAATATTATGTACTCTATGAATAATCTTCAATTAATTTATTAATCATTGTACAATGTTTAACTAATGCATTATTAAAATACAATGTTGTTCTTTCAAACATTAGTTAATGTAATTTGAGTTACAGTACATAAACTAACAAACTAAGGTTATTTGACTAAAATAACATTAACTACACTGCAAAACCCAAAAGAGTAAAAGTAACTCAAACCGTTTGAGGAAAGCGACTGCAGCAAACCATGTAAGTTCAAAAACTAATCCTAATCTGTACTGTGAACTTAATCCATTTGTGTAAATAAAGCAATTTGAGCACAGTAAACCCCAACAAATGAAGAGAACTCAAACCAACTGAGTACTGGAAAACCCAATAAGGTAAGGCAACTCAAATCGTTTGAGGAAACTGATTGCAACAAACCATTTGAGTTAAAAAAAAAAAAAAACTATTCGAGTGATGTCAACTTACTCCATTTAGGTTGAAGTTATGTGGTATTTAATTAACTCTTTACCCTTAACACAGAGTTCAAAACTCTTTCCAAATGAGTAGAATTAACATTTAGTCAATTTTGAGTTAACTACACTCATTTCATTTGATATAGTTGACTGTTGGGTTTTTACAGTGTAGCATTAACAAAGATGACAAAAATACTGTAATCAAAGTATTACTAATTGCTCGATTGTGATAGTAAATGCATTATTTAACATTAACTAATAGACTAATTTTTATTATTATTATTATTATTATTGATAATGGAAAATAATTATTTCATAATATGGAAAAACAATGTTGTATATAAAGAGTTTTCCAGACTAGTGTTGATTTCAAGGTGGTATAAATTCATCAACAGAGTAAAGTTTTCCTATTCGCACACAAAAGCTGCAAATTAACCTGTTGCATTTCATAACAAGTGTAAATGTTTGCGTGTTTGACCTCTCGCACCCTCTTTTTATGCGTCCCTGGCGTCGTCTCTTTGGTGAACTGCCGTGTGTGCATTTGTCACCCCCGCAGGAAGGAGGCCTGGAGTGTGTGCGATGCGGACGCAGCCCCTCTGGCCGAGGGAAGTGTTCCTGTGCGGCGGCCTCTTTGTGGCACGCTAATCGAGCTTTCCTGTCAGCCGGCAGAGTCGTCCCTATGCACACTGCACTACGTGAGACGGGTGGACTCCAGCACTCCTCCGGGAAGTTCTGGGATCAGCAGATAACAATACTGCTCCCACCTCTGACATGCCGCCACTGGCCGACTACATTCTCTCTCTCTTTCTCTCTTCCACTGCAATATCTCTGCTCTGTCTCTCTACCTTTTTGTGACCTTCACAAGCTTTCTCTATCTTTCCTTGCTCTTCTTTATTCTCGCTATCTCAATTGTCTTTCTACTGTAGGCCTGTGTCAAAGCAAACGCCCCCTCTAGTAGTCCACACAGGGGTCATTGTCACCTCACAGTTTAGCCTCTTTGTCATTTTGCCCACACATACTGTTCAGGCATTGATTTTTGGATGCCATGCTCTAGAAGCGTTTAATGAGCTTTGCTTGCTGGCTTTTTAAAACGGAGAGTTTTGTATAAGGAGTTCTTTGGATCAGCAGATAAACCGTTTTTAAAAAGTCTGATATTATAACACAGCTATGCTTTTTGTACTGCAAAGTTGTTTTGAATGACACAAAAGTTCATGGTAACATCCAAAACTTTAAGTTGCACAAAAATGAAGTAAACAACTTTACAGTTCAAATATTAATATTATTACATTTATAATATTATACTGTATATTCATTTATTTTCCTTCATCTTAGTCCTTTTATTTATCTGGGGTCGTAAGTGCAGAATGAACCGCCAAATTATCCAGCATGTTTTATGCAGCGGATGCCCTTCCAGCTGCAACCCAGCACTGGGAAACACCCATACACTCTCGCATTTACACATTCACTACAGTGAATTATTTTGTTTATTCAAATTCAACTATATCACATGTCTTTGGACTGTGAGGGAAACCATAGAACAGAGAGGAAACCCACGCGGGGAGAAATGCAAACTCCACAGAGATATGGCAACTGACCCAGCTGGGGCTCAAACCAATGACCTTCTTGCTGTGAGTCGATAGTGTTAACCACTGAACTTGCAGGTTTTTTTTTTTTTTTTTTTTGTTAATAGAGGAGCTCTGCAATGAACAATACATTGTATAACCTTCATTTACCTTTAAAAACAAACACATTCAAAAATGAATGTAGGACAATGTTATCTTCTGAGAACTTCCTCACCTCAGAGCTCTACATGGCGTATTTACAGATTAATGAAAGTTTAAAGCAATATGTTTTCTACTAGTTTCTGGCTTATAAAAAAGTAAAACTACTGTCCATTCAGATGATTTTCTTTTCCTTTTATTTCATGTTCAAAATAATGAGAATATTTCCATCCCAGAAATGTAAGGCTTTGCCATCTCCCTTTTGGTCTCTTCCTACATTCTCTCGTTGACTGCGGAGATTCAATGTGCCTATGTTCATTTTAATTTAGCAATTTGCATTATATTTTACAAAATGTTACTTCAATATTATTATTTAATTTTATTTTAAGTATTGGGTTACTTTACTTGTTACTTAGAAAAGTAAAATTATTACGTAACAAGTTATTTGTAATGTGTTACCCCCAACACTGATTATAATTATAATTTCTAAAATAATTATATAAAATTATAAAATTTACTCAGCATAATAATAAATGACTCTGTATATTTTGAAAAGCTGCTCTGAAATGGAAATTTTCAGATCATCAATTTCACTTTTATTTTTTTTTCTTTTATACACTTGCTTACTATACAATGCTTACAAATTTATCCACCATCAAATAAAAAAAAGACAAAAAAAATCTCAGTTAATGTAGTTTAGTTGTAGTTGGTATACTAATACACACACACACACACACACACACACACACACACACACAAATATCTCAAACAAACTTTCAATGTGGTCAGGTCATAGGCCCTTGAAAATTTCCTGATTGTTATCATATATCATAACTGTAACAAGAGGCAATTCAGTCACATTTTCATATTAAAACAGCATCATAACATAATCAATACATGGACCTTTGTGGACTCTCGGAAGCTATGGAAATTACAAAAATGTAAATCAGGAAATACATTAGGACCATTGTTATTGTTTACATTCCTCAAAATGGTCTATAGCAGCAATACTATTAAAGTTACTGTTAATAAATATGAGTTTTTATTGGGTTTAATAACATGTCAATGCATGCCAGGACCCTACTGCTCTTGCCTTTAATATCTGTAAAATTTCTGACACATTTACTGTTAATATTATGTATTATTATTAATAGTAGTAGTAGTAGTAGTAGTACAGTACAAGTAGTCTGGGGAATATATGTGTAATTTAATTAGTTTGATTTATTTTTTTAAGTCAATCAAAGCCAGAGATGGAGAGGACTCTCCATTTTCCCTTTTCTGCTTCGACTCATAAGCCTCTCTCAGCGTGAGGGCTGGATTACAGGGTGTTATGTCCATGACAGCTCTACACACCTTCCACGCACAGTCTTTTAGTCCGACATCTCCATGTCTTCTGTGGAGTGCGAGACCAATGATTAGAAGAGACTACATATGCTCCCCCTGGAGCTCCTGAATCACCTCCACAGCCTGTCCTGTATGGCTCTATTCCAATCTAATCGGATTGCTGTACTGTCCGTGAAAAGTGGCCTCCGAGGACCTTCCCATTCTCATACTCAAAGTCTTTTTTAAAGCATCTCAACGGACGTTCCTTTTTATCTCTTTAAATATTAAGGTTATTTGAGCGTTCAAAGATTTGTCAGGAGGGATTCTTCAAGGACTTCACTCCTCACAGTGAATCATGCAGGCTTTTTATGAGGATGGATATGAACAAAATACAATCATATAAATTGCTCCCACGGACATTTGTCTCCTGTTTAAGTGCCTCTGTTCGTACGATAGCTAAGGAGAGACAAAAATACAACAACATTTTATCTTCAGCCTATTTATGCAGCATACTAAGAGCAGCAATGGCTCAACTCCATTTGGTCCACATAAAAATACCTTTGTTTCCTGCTACAAAAGATGCTGCTGATTGGATGCAGAATACAGCATTCTGAACACATCCGATGAGAATTTTCCAATGAGTGTATATCAGCTCACTGTAAACATCCAAAGATGCTGTAGATGGAGGCCACGATATGAAAAGACTCCCTCGTTTTTTTTCTCCAGCATGTTTTTCATCGTTGTTCAAAGCCGGTCATCTCCCCGTCTCTGAGGATCATTATATTTCTCTCGCTCTCACCACCCACCTTTATAAATGTCAGACAGGAATACATTTTATTTGAACTGATATCGCTCCTTGAAAAGGTACCGCAAAAGTTTTTCCACCGTTGTGTCTGCTTCCACTAATATGATTTGTCGGGCAAATTGTGTCATTAATCTGTTTCTTTTTGACAGCGTGAGTGAGGGGTGTTGGAAATAAGGACCCCGAGAGCAGAAAGGCCCTCTTTCTGTCGTCGGAGAGAGGTTGGTTTGGCAGCACTCTTTCTTTAAGGTAAACATTTATTACTTCAGGGCTGCCCGGCGAGCTGGAGGCAGTCACTTCACAGGGCTGTAAATGTCATCTTCCCTTTGACATGTGGCTGACAAATGAGTCCAAGCTCCAGTGGCCTGGGAGATCTATCAGCCTTCTTCTTCTCCTTGGCTGGAAGCTTAAAGTTATCAGAGCTGCAGAAAGAGCTCCACAGGCCTGAGATCAGCCGCTGACCGGAGGGCGTTGCATTACCTCATGGTGAATGAGTCTCGACGTGCAGATAGGTGATAGAGGTCGGTCATGAGCCTGTGGCATTACAGTTTGAGTACAGAATGTGAAAAATGTTAAAAATAAGCAAATATTTAAGAAGGGAAAATTGGTTAAAAATTGGGATCAGTTTATTAGGGATGCTATGGAGCTAATAATATGCTAAAACAATCAGAATTTGAATTGTGTTGATTTAAATTATTGACAATTGTAATTAAATAAATCAGATTTTTATATGCTGTTAAAAATTGTTATGCATTTGAATTTCTTCATTTGAATTTCATAACTTGAATATTGAACATCTGAAATTTAAAGCAACTAAATTCTTCAAGGCTGAATTTTTTATAGACGTATTTTCAGACTTCAGAATTTTTGTGTTCTGAACTCAGACTACAAATATCCAGTTTGTAAAAATACAGTTTCAAATATCCAAGATGAAGAAATTCAGAACATCAAATTTCATATCCTTAAATTTAAAACTCAGATATTCAGATTGTGAAATTCAGATTTAGCAGAAAGTAGCTCAGGGGTGATTAACAGGGAAGAGTAGACGATAGGATGCATGGCCTGAAAATTTTGAACCAATATCAATAACTAAAAATCATAATAGCCAAGTCTTTCTTTTGGTCGATTTTGATATAAATACAGTTCATATTTTGATATTATATTGTTCATTTAATCTGCAGTTCGTAAATACTAAAGAATACAAAATCAAATATAAAATATTTATATTAAAAAAGCCTAATTCATCTATTAATTCTCTGGTGCATAAGAATGAGGACAATATATAAACTAAGTCACATGTTTTTTTTCAAATAGACAAAGTTTACTGACATTCTCTGGAAAAGTGTATCCTCAAAATTAGTTAGCATGTTAAGATTCATCAGAACTTTAGTTTAACATAACGTAGCATCTTTGCTTTCTCACAAACAAATCTGTTTCTCTTTTCGTCCAAAACATTTACTAGGTGCTGACAGGCATTTCTTTTTCGTTGTCTCTGGAAAACTTTTTACAGTTCTCAAACAGACACTTCAATGCTCAATGTTTGCCCTAGCTGCTGCCGCAGATGCTTTATATTCTTTTAAAACAGCTTTGGAGAGATGACAACCAAGTGAGATATAGGATTTGTTGTTAAAACCTGATGCCAGTTTTTCTCCCTTTTTAAATGCTTGTTGAAGATACAAACACTAGTGGCACTGTCCTGTGCTGACACTGAGAAGAAACTCTTTCAGAACGGCAAAGACTTGATCACAGGTGATGATGCAAAACAGTTTTAAAGCAGCAATCACTTGCACTCGAAAAGTGGATAAATCTCAGTCTCATTTATTTATTTACCAGCAGGCAATCTTCAATATCAATGTTTTTTGAATATATTTATTTGTTGGAGCAATTTAAATTATGTCATGTTTCCCCATATTGCCCGATAATTTATCTGTTTAATAAATATGATGCATCCCCATTGTTTTTTTTTTTTTTTTTTTTTTGGAGGGGTGAGGGGATGGTTACTGCAAAATAATATTTGCAGAATTCAAATATAAATAGCAAAGGAAGAGCACTGTCTATCTTTGAATACGGACTGGTGAGAAAACTTTGTGTTTTGTCCTCAGACTAACCTATAATCTGTTTTTGTTGACAAACTGTATTTTAAAATAGTATTTAATATTATTATATTACAATATTATTTAATGAACCCTTTAATTTCTGTTTCTTCAGTCATTGTCGTGATACACTTGTAAAGCTGGAAGTATTAACAACTTATAGCGAAATATATATCATTATCATTCAACATCGAAAATAAATATTGAGATTACGTTTTTGCCATACTGCACAGTGCTACTGCCATACCTGATTACGATCAAGAAATAACTGTGTAAAGAGATTTGAGTGCCCAAAAAAGTGCTATAAAAAGGTAAGGAATTATTAATTATTACTAAAAGGGGTAATAAACTGCCTGAGAAAGTAGAACAAAAAATCCTAAAAAGCTAGACATGCTGAGATCCAATTATTAATATTTTTTTGTCAAATGAGAATAAAAATAGTTAAGATACAAATAATTGAATCTATAAGTCTGGAAAAAGTTGTAAAGCTAGAGGGCACTGCAGTGAACCACTGTGTATCTACAAATGGCAAAAGCATGGAACCGTGGGGATTCTTCGCAGGAGTGGCCGGCAGACCAAAATGACCTGCATCAACAGTGCAGCGACAACTCATGCAATAGGTCACTTTAGACCCCAAAACAAAATCCAAAGAATTGCATGCCTCACTTGCCTCAGTTAAGACGTGAGTTCATGACTCCACCATAAGAAAAAAAGACTGGAGAAAAAATGGTTTGCATTGCAAAGTTCCGCGACAAAAACTACTATTGAGCAAAAAGAAAAAAAGGTTTGGCGCAGTTATGCAGAAAACATCTTAATGACCCCAAGATTTTCGTAAAATACTGTGTGGACTCTAATGTTAAAATATTAACTTTTTGAAAGGTGTATTTCAGTATGTATGACAAAAAAATAACACCACAAAAGAAGATTGTACAACAGTAAAATATGATGGTAGTAGTGTGATGGTCTGGGGCTGTTTTGCTACTTCAGGACAGACTTGTGTTAAACAAAACCATGAATTCTGATATGTACCAAAATATCCTGAAGAATGTCTTGCCATCTGTTAGTGACCTCAAGCTTGACGCAAACTTGGGTTCTGCAGCTTGACAATGACCCAAAGCACACCAGTGTGTCCACTTCTGAATGACTGAAAAAAAAAAACTAAATGAAGAGTTTGGAGTGGTCTAGTCAAAGTCCTGACCTGAATCCAATTTAGATGGCATGATCTTAACAAGATGGTTTATGTTTAAAAAAAAAAAAAAAAACATTGTGACTGAATGACAATAATTATGATTTTTCATGCATATCATTGCAGCAAACTCATTTCAAGCTATCGGAAATGCTTAAATGCAGTTGTAGCTGCTAAGGGTGGCCCAACCAGTTATTCAATTTAGGAGGTCAACACGTTTTCACACACGGCTATGTAGTTTTGTATTTTATTTTCCCTTAATAATAGTAAAAACCTTCCATTTAAAACTGCATAACTTACTATTGTTTAAATTAGTTTGATGATCTGAAACATTAGTGTGTGATAAACATGGAACCAAGTAAGAAATCAGTAAGGAATACTTCTCCACACCACTGTTGAAACAAATTATTGTTTTTACCACTCCTTTTAATCAATCGAATATGTCCATGCTAAACAAAAGTTTAAACCATTTAAAACTGCAGTGTATACAAAACTAAAACCCCAAGATTATGTCTTTCAAACCTGCGCCAAATTCAGTGCTGCTCTCATTAAATCAAAAGGGCAATGTACCAAATTATAATAAATATTTACACTTTTCAATTAAACTTTTACAGTGATAATGTAATTTGCAATAGAAAAAATAACAAATCCAACAGTCTCCTAAATTAGAAAAATGCAAATCACAAAACACATCTCACACTTTTGGACCTAACATTATATTTACTTGATTTGCCGTCGCCTACCTGAAAAGAAAAAGCGAGCCTGTCTTTGTGTCACTTGTCACCATGCAGATCTTCACTTCTGTGATTGAGGTTGGCTGTGTGATGTTAAATGATCTTGAGGCCTGGCTGATGTCTACTGTGCATTTTTAATCTTCTTTTTCTCTTCACGCATTGACGGCTGTCGTATCGCACGCTGTCAACTTATCATTCAGCGATTTCGTTTTGGTTTTGACTTTGTTTATATCAATGTCAGGTTGAGGTGAAATCCTTGACCATCCAATCAGGTGATTGATAGCCCTTGAAAGAATTAGCAGGTGTGTAATTGTCCCGGTCATCACTTCCTTTGTTGTCAACGTTACTGTTTTTGGAAGAGGTCTTTAGACTCGCTCTAGGTTGAGTCTGGGAAATTTGCGGCGGTATAATGGGGTGGCACCGCGCAGCTTGCTGTGGGTTTTGACCCGGACCAGAACACAAGCCGTCAGCTCGAGCGGAGGCACTCCAGCAACTGTCTTTCAGCGCCATTAATCAGACTCACAGAGGACCGCCTTCCCGCCAGATGGGGAAGCTCTCCAAAACCCAAGAAAAATAAGCAGACTAATTAATTCTTATTGGCACAGGGCAATTAGATGGAGGGTTGGCAAGAGAGAAAGAGAGGAGGGAAAAAAATATGATGTCACCTTTAGTTGGGCACCAAACTTGCAATATATTAGTGTCAGAGCTTGGGTTGGTTAGGGGACGTTTTTCATGGCCTCAACTGTATGGGGATATGATGGGACGTGAGAGAGGAGAAAACACTACAGATAGAGGTTAATGAATGATAAAGAGGCTGTTGCGTTGAGGGATCAAGGCTTTGACATACTGAATACAGCAATTAAAAACACAAGCAACGCTGACATTCTATGCAATGCAGACAGATTTCAAGTCAAAAATAAAAATAAAATGCTGCCTTTTAAATGTGCATTAATATTTCAGACATGTATTATTTTAATTTTAATAATGCAGGCTGTCTACAAATATAGGCAAGTTAAATTTAAGATCTGTTAAGACTTGATTTTTTTTTTAAATTTAGGTTAAAGGTACAGTATGAAAGTTTGACAGTGGTTGAACTAGGTATTGCACTTAAAAGCGCAAGCACAGGTTGCCAGATTGATGACAAGAGCGAATGATTTAAATTGTGTTCTAAATAAAAGCAACGGTACCCGACTGAATGAAAATGAATATTTTCCATATTAAAATGAGTTTTTGTCCTAATCAACACCTCAAATTGATATTTTAGAAACAGCTTCTATTTTTCACAGGTGAACAACAGCACACTGACAATAATGACCTCAGATACACCTCATGTGCTTTATTCAATGTTAAATGCTAACAATATAAGTTTGAATGCCATTGTACATGACATGTATTGCCATATCCTAAAAGCAGCGGCAGATAGTTCACCTCCGATCTTGTAAATAAAATAAACTATTTGAAATTGAACTTTAGAACTAAACACATATGAGTGAGTCAGCATCTACATTTAATACTGTTAAAGAGGTTTAATATGTATTAATCAGATAATAAACCATACCATTTTATGAGTGAGTGCATATTCTGTGCTTCCGAATGGCTGTATTTTCAATTTCTGTAGTGTTTCGTCTGGGAAACAGCCCAACTGCTTATTATTGCGCATCTCATCATAAAGCGTGTTGTTAGGACACACAGTTACAGTGTAACCTGCTAAACTAATGTTTAAGCTTGATATATTTTTATTATTTCCTAATTAATAACAACCTCATGTGGAAAGTCTCATGTGGATTTTGCTACTGTCTATGGAAGGTTGCATTTCGGTCACAAACGCATGCATCGAGATCCTTCCTGACTGACTGAATGAATGAAATATGCTGTTTCCATCAAGGCAACCTGGACTGATGAAATATAATTAGCTAAACTGGCAATGGGTGGGTAAAATTACCAAAACAAAGAGAGCGTTCTGGCATGGAAGCACATTTTCAAAGCAGAATGTCTGACCAAAATTGTTTCTCAGAGAAACAAGAATGTTCACTTGACATGTATCTTAAATATCTGCAAACATATTATGGTATTCAGAACTTCCCAGAAATGAAAACTGACAGGTGTCAGAGATCAGACAAATTTTAAATCCATGGTAGCCATTGAGGCATTAATCCGATTTTGGTAGGCAATGACAATTGTAACTTGCCTGAATTTTAAAGTAAATAAATGAATAATAATAAACATGACAAATTTAGAAAGCTGAATGATATAAATTATTAATATATACACAAGGCAATTAAGATTTAGGACATAAAAAATATAAATGGACAAAGTCAAATTATAATTTATCAAATTATAATTCAAACTTTATCAAAAGTTTCATTTATTCAAATGGCTGACTCATTCAGGAACAAAGCAAGTGATTTGATGACACTATATCCTTGGGTTACATGTCCTCTATTATGTCTCATATTTTTTGTTGTTGGTAACTCGACTGGAAAACCTGCCTTTTTTTTTTTTTTTTGCAGTAATGAGAGGTAAAATAGACAAGACAAATCAAACAGTATTTTAGGTTATAATTAAGAATTCATAAGACTAGTAAAATTATACAACATGTATTTTGGTTTTCTTAAACACATTAACATATTTCAAACTCATGCAAATCAATCTATCATTTAAAACCAAAATAAATCATTTGAATGTTACAGGTACAAATTTAGGGACCACAACTTTTTAAAATATTAAGCACCCTTGATTAAATTTTTATTTTTTAAATTTTAATTATTTAATTTAATTATTTATTTATTAATTTTTAGTGTTTAAAAAATAAATGTGTGAATAACTGTAATGATTTCTTGTTAAAATCTATGAAGCATTGTGGCTGTTAATTTAGATAAAAACAGCGATTTGGTTGACTAAAACTACAAGGTTTTAAAAATTATATTATCACTGTGTAAACTACGTGTGAAAACTGTTACATCCAGTAAATGCATATTACATGTTTATAGGCACTTGAGTGTACTTGAAAGCCATAAAATGGGTTTTTTATGCTTTTTTTTCCAACAGCTGGTAAAAAAGTAAAATAACAGCCAGTAAATTACAGAAATGTATTAAATAAAAATTTCTGGTAAATTCCTGTAATTTACCATCTGTTATTTTACAGTAAATGTCTGTAATTGTATGGTCATTATCTTACGTTTTTTTCCGGCACCCCAGGGTACAATAAAGGATTTCTTTTACAGTGTACTTACAGTAAGCATGCTTAAGATACTGCTTGGCATTGTCAAATACTGGGCTCATGTGAATAGTACAATATTTCTAATAATTATTTACAAATATGTGATAAATTCATTGTTTTCTTTTATTTACACCATATGTACGTTGAAAAATAATGGTGTCTTATGGTTGTACACATATCAAATAGCAATCCTATCATAAGCAGTATTCTTCTGAGCAGTCAAAACTAATTTAAAATTTATCAAAGACATGGTAGTGAAAAGATCAACAAAGGACTTTATAACGGACATTGGACTACTGTTGTGATGTTTACCTGCTAACACTAAAACATCTAGTACAAACTGAACTGAAATCCCCAATCCATATACATCCCTTAAGAAGCCTAACTAAGCCATGAAACAATTCTGATATTAGTTCATTACACAAAGTTGTGCAAACTATTAATCCAAACACTTTGAAACTTTGTTTATTAGTAGCTAATGTAATTCCATATATTTAGATTAATTACCAAAGCAACTGGGGGAAAACAGAAAGAACTATTGTGTATTTATTCTTATTTTTTTTTTATTCAGCACTACATTAACAACGTCTTCGTTTAGTGCTCCGGTTAGGTAATGTGAACTGGCTTATCTGATGAGGTAGATTTCAATCATTAAGATGTACTATTAGCAAGAACTCCGCTTTATTACAGTAATGTTATGCTCTTATTTGCATTCATCCCCTAGGACTTGATTTGTGCACTTGGTTTTGTCCTAAACAGAGAAATTTTGCTTTTGGACAGAGTCATTAAAGGAAGAAATTACATTTGCATCCTGTGTAATCAATAAGAAAACTCAAGGGACTGTACAGCTCATTCCTTTCAGCATTGTGGAGATTCATACTAATTAGCAGGATGCAGGCTATAGTCCCCATATTTCCATATTTGTTAGCTTTGCACTTTTTATTTCTATTTATTCGTTCAATTATTTATTTTTGAAATGCATTAGTTAATAGGCACATTATGGTGCTGACAGGGTCGTTTTAGAACCTATTGTGGTTTTAAACACACATACAAGCCTGAAAAGAGCAACTAAACAGCATCTGTACCAAAAAAATCTGGTACATTTTGAAGTCAAAATGACGATAAAGTGTTCTTTATACTGTGCTGGAAACACAACCTATCCTTCATCCACGGGCAAAGTGGAGTGTGATCTTCACTTCTTTCTGGGAATAGAAGACAAAATTCGGCAGGATAACCGAACCCTCATCAGTCATGAGCCCAGGTCAGCAGACAATAAGAAAAACCCATTTCTCTCAGTGGATGCCTGCCTCCCTTAAACTTCACTGTGTCACAAAGTCATATTTAATTCAAGCTTAAAGCTTTCCTTCATGATGAATCACTGAGGGGCTGAAGGGATGATATCTTTCTTCCTCACCTTTTTTTCTCACCAAGACAAAGACCTTCAAACAGATTAGGTCAGAGCAAAAAAGGTTACTCCCATCATGCAACAGTTTGTGCGAGACCCTGCACCTGAGGATTGTTTTAAAGGGTATTTTAGTTCACTAGGACGGACACTGAACGTTAGCAGCTAGAGGTCACTTCCTGCATATGCTTGCAAATTTAAAAGATGTTGACCAATGTCAGTAAATCTCTGTCCAATGACCTTGTGTTCAAGATTGTAAATATTTAGATGCACATCTTTTCTGCATTACAAAAAAAGAATTTGCATGTTAGTGGCAGCTCCTTTGACATGCAGTGCACTATATCAGACCAATGTTCCAAACATTTCTATGGTCACAGGTGTATAAAATCAAATACCTAGGCATGCAGCCTTCTTTTACAAACATTTATAAAAAAATGGGTCCTTTCAAGAGCTCAGTGAACTCAAACACATTACCATGATAGGTTGCCACCTGTGCAATAAGTCAGTTTGTAATATGTATTCATTCTACTAAAAATGCCATGGTTAGTCGTATTTTAACAAAGTGGAAGACATTGGAAACAACAGCAACTGAAGGGTCCACAGTGTGCAATATTTGGCAACTTTTTGCAAGACTTCTACAGAGTCCATGAAGCATAAATAACTTTGTGGAACAGGATTCCATAGCCAAGCAGCTACATCCAAGCCTTACGTCATTGAGTGTAAGGGTTATCAAGGTTATGATGTGGGTTTATTTTTCAGGGGTGGGCTTGGTCCCTTTGGCCCATTTCTAATGACTGGTACGGTACGGTATAGTATGGTTCACCTTTATCAGGCTTGCATTTTCACTGCCTAAAGGGTCCCAAGGGTACCCTTTTGGTAGGCGTGGTGTGCGACAAAGTTTCAGTCGATGTCACTCTCGCTTGAGGAAATATCGCTCAAAATAAAGCTGTACGAGTTGCTCACATAGCATATGAGAAGCACTTCTCACAAAACAGATGCTTTATACATATAAATACTTGTGTGTAAATGTTCATTATTAACCTTACCATGGACATGATTTGATTATAACTGCAGATCAATGACAAAAAAATAAATGTAACATCTGCAATTATATGAAATAAATAAATTAAATATTTATGAACACAAACAGCTTTTTACAGTCTCTGATATGTTACCAATTAAATATAAACTACAACTCAAAAACAACACACAATACAGTCCACAGTCAATGCAAATCTCTCATCTGTGTCTCTAACCTTCACCAGCACATGTAAGCTCTGTTATGAAGTAATTCCGTCATTCCGAGTTCATAATAGTCCAAAGGCGATGATAAACATGGCAGTTTGTTCATGGTTTAGGTTGGTGAAAGAATCTTTTGCTCCTTTGTTTTTTCATGCTTCACTCTCGTGTTTGTCCGTTTTTGAAAAGATCTGATGTCAAAAGCACTTTAAAAATAATAATAAGAAAAAAAAGCACTCAATAATCATGTGCACATTATTATCATCAGTTTAAGAAGTTCGTCATTTCAAATATAGACACGCGGAGAAAGTGAAACTCCCTGGAGAAAGTGAAACTTATACTTTTATAAAAAGGTAATACTTTAACCTTTAGTGGAAACAACCATAAAAGCATACGGTACCAAACCGTATCGTACCATAACTTACCACACAGTGGAAAAGGGCCAAAAGTTCCAGTGAAAGGAGCTCTTAATGCTTTAGCATACCAAACTATTTGAACAGTTTTGGGAAGACCAGTTCCATGTCCAACATGACAACATTCCAGTGCACAAAGCATCTATGAGCAAGTCTGGTGTGGAGAAACTTGACTGGCATGCGGTTATGTTCCTATGTGTGATACATTTCTGAGTCCGTATGTGATGTTAAAGGGGGATACCCTGCCTCTCATGAAAATTGTGACATCATCAGAGATTCCGGATAAATGCGATCTCCTTTGTTCTCACTGTATCTCCCTCATAGCCACTTTGTGGCTGTGACTTTTGTGTTTTCAATTTAATTTGTTACTTTACCACTTTTTGAGATGTAAAATTGCTTTTTATTTATTTATAGGTTAGTAGTAGATTTAGTTATTAGTTAGCATTTTTGTTTGAGCACCAAATCCAGAAGTATCACCTGTTTTTTTTTTTTTTTTTTCTGGGAGAGGCAGGTAAGAACTAAATCCTGAGAACAGGTGAAGTTACTGCAGAGGAACTGTTTATTTGCTTTAGTCTTACTACATATGAACTGTTATTTACTACAAATTATTAGGAGGATAATTTTTGTAAATATTTTTTATGTATTATTTATTTTTGGAGTACTGGTACTTAATTTATCTTAAACTTGACATCAGTTGTTGTGACTCATTCATATGTTCGAACTGTATAATTTGTTTTTCTATGTGTTGCTAAACAAGTCTGAAAATGTTCATGGGCCGGAAAACCTGCCTAGAGTCCTGAACTCAACCTGATACAACACCTTTGGTAAGAATTAGAGACTGCAATCCTGGCTTTATCATCCACTTGCCTTATCATCAGTGCCTGACCTGCACTTTTAGAAGAATGTTTTTTTTTTTTTTTTTTTTAAGTATAGTGGTTAAAGTACATCGAACTAGCAGTTTATGTTACCAAAATGTGTTTAATCGTTGTGCTTTGCTATTGTTCTGACATAAATATTCAAAGTATCTTCAAATAAGTTTAAAGCTACTAATATGATGTAATAATCCATCTCCAGTCCTTGATGACAACACAAAAACATTCTCCAGTCCCAGCTGGGGATGCGAGGGAATCTATTATTCCTCTAATCCCGCCGGAAAAGAGAAAAAGGCTTCCTGCATCATTATTTTGCCTCCAAATGTAACTGACTTTACCACACAACCCTAATTTGCTTGCCGTAATTATAGGTCGTGCTCTCCCTTTGTAATTTATAAAACCTTTTGTTCTTATCAATAATGAATGGGGCTTGGGCGATTCACGCCACTATAATATTTTGATATTATGAAAATGCTAATGCATCAGGGACCCCGCGCCTTATCGGCCAGGTCTGATGCTCTATTAAGCAGCCGGCAGAAGAAGTCGGACGCAAATTGCTTATGTTAATGCCCCTGTTGTACCCAGACAGGATGAGGAGTCTGCAATTAATTTCTTCCAGGCGGCGGATGGACAGGCAAATTTATTTCCCATCCTCAGACCGGTGGCTCCCCCTCCACACCTCCCCTCCCCTCCTCTCGTTTTTCCCTGGAACTCGACGGAGAGCTGGAAAAAGAGAGGGAGCGAAACGGAGAGAAGAGCGGATCCATGACCTAATTGAATGGCGCTGAAACGCAAGAACGAGGCAGCAGCGGGAGAAGAGCAGCGGCATCTTCATTCATTCCGTTGACAGTGTTTTCGCAACTTAAACCTGTTTTATTAATTATGTTTGACATTTCCCTAATTAGTTTCATTTAAATCACATCAGCTCCTAGCAGATGATTGTGCCGTACATCAATTCACCACGGCCTTTGTGAATTAGTGAGAGAGGGAGAGAGCTTAGGCCTTGTATAATTACACAGAATAGGTAAGTGCTAAGGAGTAAAGCCATACATTAGAACAACTGGATTTCTGCACAAATGAGCTACACCTTTTTGGGATGCTGTTATGTGTGTTTTTGTTTTGTGTTTTTCTCTTTTATGCAGAGCAGAATTGTACTTGTGTAGTTACTGATGCACTTCAGTGGCACTTCATTTCCCAATGAAAGGGTGTCTTTGCATGCAAAATGCCTGTTTAACTTCTCATTTTCTCATGGATTTAGAACTATAACTCCTTACTAAAGTGTATCTGGAATATCGTGCTCATGCTTATTGGTGGTGTTTGTTTCATGCTGCTTAAGTCTGTTCATAATGTTTAAGTCTGCTTAGTGTAACTTAAATTACAGTAGTGTTATGTGTCTAAAATTAATATGGAATCTTTTTTACAAGCTAAATCAAATTACTCGTATGAGTCCATTGAACTTATATTATGTTAAACTGCCTTAAAAAAGCTTGTGTAACTTACAAAATTAAGTTAGAACATGATTAACTTGGTTTAACAAGTTACAATGAACTAAAACATGTTGTCATGACTAGTTAATCGTAATTTTTACAGTGTAGAGAAGTGTCTTACCTCATGTCAACATCTAATTTTTATAAACAATGTTGCAAGATATACGAATAAACATCAGTTTTCCAGCAGAAGTGATTTCATAACCATTAACATTTTTGTATTATTATTGTAATTTGATTACATAAAAATGTTGAATATTAAAACAAATGAAAAAAATCTGAAAGAAATATGTTGTTGTTGATTTAATATGCAATCAATGTATATATTTACCTAAAATTGCCACCTTAAATACCTCTTTTGCAGGACGTCCATGTAGCGGAATGACAGTAAAGTCTGACTTGACTTGATATTTTATATGAAACAGGTAGCATTTATGAGTTATTGAATCAATTCCAATCAGACAAAAGTCCCAGGTTATTTTTTCACAGGTTCTAGAATCCATTTTTTTTTTTGTTGGGATAGAGGTTGGGTTATGGACAGGTTTGGTGGCATGGGTAGGTTTAAGGGTGGGTTAAGGTGTAAGGGATGGTCAACAGTGTATTTACAAATGTAAATACAAAAGTTAATTACAGTTGTAATTACATACATGTATTTAATCAAGCATAAGTACACAGTAAATACATGTATTTACACAATAGGTTCAATGTAACAAACTATTAGGTCCTGTGTAAGTACATATTAGTTAAGGCCACTTAATTTAAAGTGGGACCGTAAAACCAAAAGTTTTGGAACAAGGATTAAAATTGTTACAATGTTGTACTTTGTTCTTGGTGCTTCGTGTGGTTGTTCGCTTTTAAACAGCAAAGTTTCTAAATGGAGCAAAATAGCTAAAACTAGTTAATTGCGAGTAAACTCTCCTCTTATTGGTCAGAATTGCACATGTTTTTTTTTTTTTTCTCTCAGCTGTCATTCGGTCTTATATTTAATTTATGATGATGAGCAATAAGACAATAGAAGCAAAAAGCTACACTTTTATTTTAATTGGTGACACCCACAGACATCAACACTAACTGTAAATTACAGGTAAGACTTTCTCACATAGCAGTTGACTTATGCATTATAGAGAGAATTAACAGGTGAACCATTTTCACAGATTAACAGCTCATGTTAATAGTCAACATGATTTCACTTTGTATTAGACATGAAACGCACATTTACCAATACGAATAATGGCATCCCACCCTTCTTATAATTCTATTCCTATTACATTTCCATAATACAGAGATATAGCCTGGTCCAGATCGTATTGCTTTACTACAATCGATCAGCTCCAGAGTTTGTTTCAATCAAGCAGAGACCACCTTATTCAGGTGATCTCGGACTGATTGTTTTGGTGAGGATGATAGTGTGATTGATGGATTCACACATGCTAAACGAATTGAGCTAACAGGGGAAACGCGCCAGGTTACGAAACAAAAGTCTAGATGTGATTCATAAATCCAAAAAAATAAATAAAAGAAATTTAATAAATGATAAAAAAAATGGTAATAAATAGTACTTTGTAAAATGAACACATTTTTTTCTTTTATTTAATTTTGTTTTTACACAACAAAACAATGCAAATGAACCAATGCAAACATGCTTACTTTACTGTAGGTCCTCAACAAGACCACCTGTATTCCCTCGTGTTTTAATTCAATCTTACATACATACAGGTATTTTCTCCTTTTCCATCTCAATGTTTACTTTTGAAAGTTTTACATTCAGAAACCCCTTTGAGAAAGAAAGCGGCCATCCAGATTGTCACCGGTGTGTTTGCCTAAGATACCTTGGGTACTTATTAAACTATCTTGCTTGCCCACGTTTGGTCTTTGAGGTGCAATCCAGCATCAACAGATGGGAGCACAAATGGGCACAGCGCTACAAATAACCCTCCTCAGAAAAAACACACTTTTCTCTTCAGAGAGCGGCATTTCACAGAGAGAGGCCCGTAAACAGTTGACTAATTGACACTGCTGTTGCCAGTCATGTGTACGGCCCTACATTATGGTGCAATCTTTCCCTACTAGAGGGAAAAGCACAGCACTATTTTTATCCCGTCTCAACATCAAAGGCGGCTTCTCTCAGGGATCCAGGGAGACAACATAACTGTGCCCTTAATGTTCATCTTGTTTAAGCCCCTTAGTGAAGCCCTTGGTGGAGCAGGCATCTCTAAAGCCCCCATTTTTCTCTTCCTCCCTCACTTCGCCACTGAGTCCTGTCTTTCAGAATCTGCGCGCTCTGTAACAGAGACCTGGGGCAGAAGTACTTCCACTCGTTAAAGTGCAGGGGAGCCAGTCCGAAAGCTGAAGATGTGTTTTAGACTGGATATACAGGAAGCATCACGGTGATTTAGAATGGTTTGAATACACAGCAATTATTCAATTATTATTATTATTATTTTTTTATGTTAGCATGGCACGCTGTGAACTTATGAACATGAAATTAGAGCATATATTGTGTGTTGATAGTTTAATTAAAAAATAAAATAAAAATATGTTTAAAAAATATAGTTATATGAAAACATAAATTAAACAAAAATTATCTAAAAAAAATGTAATAATAATATTGTAATTAGAAAGTACTAGTATAAACAAGTAATGGATCATGTTAATGACAGCACCTTCACTGTCATTGAAGTTCATGAATTGGTGATTTAGAATGGTCTGACTAGACAGCAAATGTTAATCGCTTTTATTGTTTTTTTTTATGTTAGCATTTTACTAGGCTAACACTGTGTATATATTGCATTAAAATATAATTAAACGATTTCACTTCAAAAATAAGATAAAATTTTCAAATAAAATGTTATTAATTTAAAGGGAACCTATAATGCAAAATCAACTTTAGGAAGCTGTTTGGACAGAACTGTGTGTAGGGATATTGTGTCTACATTCATATTGTAGTGCTATTAAAACAAGTATCTTTTAATTTTTTTTTAATTTCCTGATGTTAAAATATTCCGCAACCTGACGTAACAGTGGGGTTTTCCCTGCCCACCAAATTGAGTGACAGCTGCATATTAACATGTCTTCATAGTAACGCTTATTATCATGTCCATTAGGCAGGATTTGCAAAGAAACTAGGATTAAAAGATCTGTTTAAACTCAGCTGCACCTCAAGAATGAGTTTTACAAGGTTTAAATGTTTTTAAAACAGTGCATGTTTGTAATAAAAAATAAAATAAAAACATGTCTAAATATGAGAATGTTTTAATCCCGATTTGTGAATGTTAAATCAGATATATTTATAGTACAGTATCATAATGAATATACATATAGTAGTGTACAATAAATTGTATTCTGTCATAATGAATAAATGGACATGATTAACTTTGCACTGTTTTTGCATGTCTATGTGTGTGTGTATGCGCAACTCATCGTTGCAGTAAGGCTTGAATACACTCCACTACAAATACATCAAATAACCTTAGTTGCTATATTTGAATGATAAACTGTAGCTCTGCTTCATTCATGTCTGTCTCTGTGCTGTTAATATGACACAGCAGAAACATGTTGCAATGGTGGGTGAGGAGCTCATTTGCATATAAATGCTATACAGGCTGCAAAAACAGCTACAATTTTCTTTTACTCCAAAATTGACATTTTCAGTAGGGTATAGTACATGATCTGATCTAAAACTGTACATACATATACTGGAGACACCAAGACGTATCTTACATCTTGTAAAATTACTAAAATAAGAGCTTTTTAATAAAAAAAATAAATAAATAAAATATGAAATTACAAACGAAAGACTGTAAGCATGCTATAGTTATCAAGTAAATTGATTTTAATTACATCTTCTATCACAGAAGGTTATGAATGGCCTGAAAAAGACAGCAACTGTTAATGGATTTAATTTTGTATGTTAGCATGTTGATACACCGTTGATACAACGCAGGATAGATCCATGCATTCAAGTTGTTGGCACTATATTTTGACCCTACACCACCAGCCTGAACCATTGTTACAAGGTAGAATGGATCCATGCGTTAATGTTGTCGATGCCATACCATCCGAATGTCACAGCAGAAATCGAGACTCAGGGCCTACTCACACTATGCCATCCGTACCGTGCCCAGGCCCGTTTCCCGGATCGTCTGAGAAGTGTGAGTGCGCTAAATCGGGCTCAAGCACGGTTCACTTGGCCGGCCCTGGCCCAGTTGGAAGAGGTGTGCCGAAGCGCGGTTCACTTGGGCCCGAAACTGAAAGCGAGACGTGACTTTTAAGGGACTGTTTCATATGGATTTATTAATCATTCTTACTGTTCAGTAAACGCAAACTGCCGTTGTTTATTTGACGCAGACACCTCACTTCATGACAGCTGCGCGCCTTCAGCAGACCTCCTCATTTCTGCAGCACGAGAGCTTTATGATTGTTTATGAGTGCCAAAAGTGGCGGATCTGTTCGGTGAAATATCTGACTGCGTGTCCCCGCATCCCTAAGGACTGTTTGGCGAAATATTTGATGCCATATCAAACAACTGAAACGATATAACTAGAGACATTTCCACTGTGCTGCTGAGTGAGAGAGCGCTTCTCACTGAACAGCCCAGCAGCGATGACATAAGCGTGCCGAAGCCCGTTTGTGGTGTGAGCGCGGGCCGTCGGGGGAGACGGGAGGGGGGGCAAGCGTGCTTTGGCCCGGTCCGAGGCAACTGTACCTAGTGTGAGTACGGCCTCAGTTTCCTGTTTTTAGCTGACAGGAGTGGCACTTGGTGTGGTCTTCTGCTGCTGTAGCCCATCCGACTCAAGGTTGGACGTGTTGTGCATTCAGAGATGCTCTTCTGCATAATTTGGTTGTGACGAGTGGTTATTTGAGTTACTGTTGCCTTTCTATCAGTGATAACCAGTCTGGCCATTCTCCTCTGACCTCACATGGCATCTGCGCCCACATTTGCCTCTCATTGGATATTTTCTCTTTTCCAAACCATTCTCTGTAAACCCTAAAGATGGTTCATCGTGAAAATCACAGTAGATCAGCAGTTTCTGAAATACTCAGACCAGCCCGTCTGGCACCAACAAGCATGCCACATTCCAAGTCCCCATTCTGATGCTCGGTTTGAACTGCACCAAAACGTCTTGACCATGTCTACATGCCTACAGTAAATGCATTGAGTTGCTTCCATGTGATTGGCTGATTAAAAGTTTGCGTTAACAAGCAGTTAAACTGGTGTACCTAATAAAGTGGCCGGTGAGTGTTTATTTTGATACCATTTTACATTTCAAAATAATTATCTTCAACATGAATACAATTTAACTTGCAACTTTTAAGTGTTATTTTTTGATGATTAAACCACTTTTTTATTATTATGCTCAATGTTTAAAAATCTGCTGTTCTTTTCATTTGTGAAATAAAATTTTAATTAATGAATGACACATTAATTGACCAAAAGTGACAATGAACATATTTAGTGAGGTATAATACTGTTTATCTTGATTATCTTGTGCTTTATTATAGGAAGCAAGCAAGTAAATGAATAAGTAAATAAAGCCTATGCATTAGTTTAATTTATTAGTTTATTGTCAGCTTAGTCCCCGGAATGAACCACCAACTTATCCAGTACGCTTTTACGCAGCGGATGCCCTTCCAGCCGCAACCCATCTTTGGCAAACATCCACACACACACACACGCACTCGCATACGTACACACAACGGACAATTTAGCTTACCCAATTCACCTGTGCCGCATGTCTTTCAATTGTGGGGGAAACTGGAGCACCCGAAGGAAACTCCACACAAAAACATCCAGCAAACTCCACACAGAAGCACCAACTGAGTTGAGGTTCAAACCAGCAACCTTCTTGCTGTGAGGCGACACCACTACCTACTGTGCCACTACATCACCCTTTATTTGAATTCTATGTTTAATTCTTTTCTAAGAAGCTCAATAGGTTTACTCACATAAAAAGTGCCTGTTGACAAAGAACAGACAGAGTCTCACTTTTATCATTGGAAAGGTGAGATCAGTGCCCTTCCTAATCCCATTTCCCCTATTAGACTCAGCCCAGGGAGAAAAGCCATAGCCAGGCTGATTATAGGGCATTACCTGCTTCCCTTTGATTAGGGCAGTGCTCAGATATGGCTGAAAGCATAATATGTCTCAATCCAGGGTCAATACAGTCCATTGATGAATTGCTGATGTGACCCAAAGACTTCAAGCCTAGCTAATCACTACACAAAGGCCACTGTATTAATGCAAGTCAATAGTAGTGTGGAGAGAAAAGTCAAAAGGGAAGTTGCTTGTACTGCAGAGAGTCAGAACTTTCTTTCACTTGCTCAAAGAGTCAGAGAAAAAAATGAATACAAAAATAAGTAAAACAAATAAAAATCAAATGAAATAAAGTAAAAAAAAAACTGAAGATATTATTGAATGAATATTAAATTATTAATTTAATCCCATCAACTTTAATAAAAAAATACATAATGAAAATAATATATTTTAAATAAAATTAAATAAAATTAGATTAAGTTCAAAAAGTAAGTTTAATAAGTAAAAAAATGCATAGTTATTTTAATACAAAAACAATAATAACAACAACAACAACTATAAAAGTAAAAGTTTGTAAACAAACTCATGGTAGCTTGATAAAGACTAGTCTAAAAGTTTAGGAAGTTTGAAACAGTTGGCATTGATAGATAAGTACACATACTGTAGGTATTGTTTCTAGGATGGATCGGCATGTTTCTTGCTAGGAGGTTGC
Source organism: Danio rerio (assembly GCF_052040795.2). Classification (NCBI taxonomy): domain Eukaryota; kingdom Metazoa; phylum Chordata; class Actinopteri; order Cypriniformes; family Danionidae; genus Danio; species Danio rerio. Next base: position 25,925,814 of record NC_141038.1, read on the forward strand.
TAGGGTGTTCTGAGTGGTTGTAAGGTGTTGATAGGTTGTTCTGAGTGGTTGCTAAGGCGTTGCTAGACAGATGCTAAGGTTTTCTGAGTGATACAGTAGCTATGCGGTTGCTAGGGTGTTCTATGTGGTTGCTAAGGTGTTGCTAGGTGTTTGCTTCGGTGATCTCAGTGATTGCAAGGCAGTTGCTAACATAAATTAGCATGGTTATAGTATGAACTACCATGTAACTAGCATGTTTTAGCAAGATTTTAGTATGGTTTAGCATGTTGCTAGTATGTTTATAGTATGAAATAACATATTGCTAGTATGATTAGTATGTTTGTTAGTATGTTTCTAGTATGTGTTTTGTAGTTTCTAGTATGGGTTAAGGAAGTTGCACACCAGCTGCGCCGCTCAGTGCTATGACAGGGCAAACACCTGACAGTAGAAGTATTGCAAACCAGACGTGCACATGTTATTTAAAATTAAACTATTCAGATGGCTCTCTGTAGCGCAGCAGAAATATAAATGGTGTCCTGAGACGTAGCTGGGCACTGCGGAAAGCAGCCGACTTGTGGCACTGCTGTGCGTACCCTGATAGAAATCTTTGTTTAGAATTCTAAAATGCATGGCGGTGCATGCAGCAACGAGTCACATCCGGTGTGCGACCCTCTTTAATATATTGTTAGTATGTTTCGAGTATAGATTAGATTATTTTTAGTATGTTTGTTTGTATGTTTCTAGTATGGATTAGTATGTTGCTAGTATGTTTAGTATGGATTAGTATATTGTTAGTTTAAATTGGTATGTTATTAGTATGTTTAATGTACAGTCAATGGCAGAATGGTATCGTACTAATTAATATAAAATAATTTACTTAAAAAATGATTAATTAAAAAAAGGCTGCAAGAAACTTGCACTAGTTTAATCTGATATAGTAAATGGATGGTAATGGCACATTAATAACAACCTCTTGTTTACTTTTTTGCATAATTCATAGCAGGTGTAAATAATGAGCAACTTTTCGGTGTAAATGTGCAAAAGTCAGCACTTCAGGAATTGACTCTTTCCCCCCTCGGCCTCCAGCTTCAGTGTGTTTCCCAGATTTTAGGACTCCACACAATTGCAAGCTCAATCAGAATCAAGGCAATTCTTTCATTTTTAAATACATAATGGAAATGTACGAGGGGTTCCTCATAAAAATTTATATCTCAATCCTCAATTCTAATTTATAGCCTTCCCTCCAGGCACATATTATTCAAACATTAATAAAGGCCCTATACATCAAAAAGCTTCAGGTTTCACTTTTGCTTGCATTCGTAGTCATGCATATTACATATGGAGAGAGAATCCAGCAGCGGTCCGTCTTACTGCAATTACACATCAAATAACAGACAGATTGATTGATTGATAGATCACGTCTAAGGTTTTGTATTCAATCCACTTAAATTTTAATGACCTTTTCAGCACCCCTGCTTAAAGCCTTATATGTTTAGATAATACTCTTTATGCTAATTCTCTAATTCCATAAATTTTAGATTTTCCCTCATCCATCTCTTTCTGTGTCTGAGATGTCCTAAAAATCTGTGTCATGAGATGTGATTATAGCATAAGCTGAATTATTCATTCAATTCAGACGGTGTTTGTGATTGAAAACGTGGAGTCACTGTGAAGTGAAAAGTTTATGTATAATGATGTATGTGTGTTTCTACATAACCGTTTACTAAAAGGTCACCATATCTGGTCAATATGGTGAAGAGAAATGTTTATGACTTATGACTGCAGTGACCTCTAGAAATAACAATCATTCAAATATTTAGCTAAAATGATTAATACTGTAACTGAATCTGTTAACTTAGTAAAGGTTGAGTTAACTTGCTCCCATACACACTGTTTTTTTTTGCAACAAATGTGATACTGGTTGGTTGGTTTAGTTTGCTTTGGTTGGAAAAAATAAAGAATAAAAAAAATTTATGAGTTTTTACAACATGTCAAATTTAAATAGTTTTTCGTTAAAATACTGCAAGGTAGGGTTGTCAGGATACTAGAATTCGATACCTATTGGTACTGGAATTTAAAAAAAATGTAAATTTTATGTGAATATTTAGCACTGTGGAGCACTGATTAAGCGCTGATTTGCCATTGTATTCACATGCTCAACAGAAATGACTGTGATTGGCCATGTAGGTCATTGGTTTACCAAACTCCCTGTTCATTATTGAGTGTAACCACAGATACAGAAACCCGTTTACAGGAGCATTTTAAAAGACACGTCGATCAGCTGGTTTGTTTTTAAGCTGACATGCAAGCGATCCGCTGATGAATCGTGGTTTTAAAGCGCTCCAGTGTCCCTGTATCTGTGGTTGTGCTTGGTAAACAGCAGTGAGTTTGGTAAACTTTACGGTCAATCACAGTCATTTCAGTTGAGCATGCAAACACAATGGCAAATCAGCGCTGTTTAAGAACGTGCTCCACAGCGGTCAAATGTTCAAGGAAAATGGACGTTTTTAAAATTGAAGTACTGATTGGTATCGAATTCCAGTATCGTGATAACCCTAAAGGTGTGTAGATATGCATAGTTTTGTATCCTTAAGAAATCAATTTCATGATTGATACGACTGATTTTATATAACTGGAAAGCACATTAAGTGTATTTTAATTTTGGTCACACTTTACAATAAGATTTCATTAGTAAAATGTATTTACTAACATGCGTAATTATGAAAAACAATTGTACAATATGGCAACGCAGTAATGCAGTGGGTAGAGTTGTCGTCTCACAGCAAGAAGGTCACTGGTTTGAGCCTCGGCTGGGTCATATGGCGTTTTTGTGTGGAGTTTGCATGTTCTCCCTGCCTTCGCGTGGGTTTCCTCCGGGTGCTCCGGTTTCCCCCACAGTCCAAAGACATGCAGTACAGGTAAATTGGTTAGTCTAAACTGTCCGTAGTGTATGAGGGTGAAAGAGTGTGTATGGATGTTTCCCAGTGATGGATTGCAGCAAGAAGGGCATCCACTGCAAAAACATATGCTGGATAAGTTGAAGGTTCATTCCGCTGTGGCAACCCCAGATTAATATAGGGACTAAGCTAAAAAGAAAATGAATGAATGAATTGTACAATATTTATTAATCATAGTTCAACATTTACTAATACATTATTAACATCCAAATCCATGCTTTTTAACATTAGTTAATGCACAGGTAACATGAACTATCTAGTCAACAACTGTTTTTTCATTAACCAACAGGAACAAATACTGTAATGAATATATTGCTCATGGATTGTTCATGTCAGTAAATGCATTAACTAACATTAGCTAATACAACCTTATTGTAAAATGTTAACTTAGTTTTTCTTATTTTTCCTTTTAAATTACTTTGTGGTAATTGAAGACACCAGTGGGCACTTTGAAATTGCTTACAGTAGGTAACATTTATAAATGATATTCACTGACAGTTTTCTTGACATTGAAAATTAACAATGTGGAAGAAAAATACAAATTGTTTAAAATAATTAAAAATCTAAACAAGAAAAAGTTGTAATGTCAGCTGTTTATCTGCAGCAAATGCTATTCTGTGTAGATCTACAGCACAAAGAATTCAAAGAGCCTGCGGAAGTCACTCCTCATTTGCATAAAGTCGAAAGATTCTTAACTTGTGTTGTTGGACACATACAGTACACATCCTGTGACCAAAGCTTATGGTCGTTCAAAGCTCTCCACTGAAATAATGTTCGCTTTGTCGCTGTGAGTCACTGGTAGTGTGAATGGGGCATATGTCGGTGCACTTACCACTATCAATGAAATTATTAGTATTATTACAGTTAGTATTAGTATTAATAATATGGTATTGCTATTAAATAGAGCCAATTATTGAAAAGTCAATACTCTGTAACTATTAAAACTGCTAAAATAATTAGTGATTAGAGAAAATTCCACTATACAAATGATTAAAATTGCTTGTTTGAACATCTGTGGTAATTTACAAAGATTTAAAAACAAATTAATTCAATAATAAAAACACTTTTGATCCACTAAATTCTATTTTAGTAGGGGTCTAACAGTATATGTATTTGTCTCAAAGCATCATGGAACGCTTCATCATGTGCTTCTATGGCAAATACAGTTAGCCCAGATGTGCCTGGAAATAGGCATAAAAAAACACATAAGGGGCTTTTCACTCAGAATGTATCTTTGCATTTAAAAATGTGAGATGCAACACTCAAAATTGGTTGATAATGTGCCTACTACTGCTTTGTTGCCATTCAAACAGTTGCCATGCCAACTTGCCACTGTAAACAGAAGCTTGCAATGCTTGCAAGTTATTCTGATTGGTCCACTGCTTTGGAATTGACATTAATAAGCACTGCATGTAAAAGTTAAAATTATTTTATCCTGACACAGCGTCTAAAACGCCCCTCACATGAGAGAGGCTGCAAAAGAGCCACATGTGGTATGTGTGTCCATCAAGCATGTGTTTACATAGAAAAAAACATTGAAATATTAAGACACGGTCCCATATCTTGCTCACATAAGTCAGTCTGTGGTCTGTTCTCTCTACACTCCCACAAGAGCAGAGATTGAACACCAGTTGTCCACTACACCTGCTTTAGCATCATCAACAGATGGATGGACTTCCAGTGTCAGCATTTTCATTAAAGGAGATTTTAGTTTCAGAAGCTTCTTGAATCTTAAATATAATGCACAATCAATGTTTTTTTCTGTTGTTTTAGAAGATGGTTGGAGCTTTGACACCTTAATACAGTCACAATCACCAGCGATCCAGGCTAGTAGATCTCTTTGAATCATTCACTTTCACTCAGGACTACAAATCTGTCAACATTTGGACTACACTTATTGCACTTATTGTGAAATTTATGACGCGTTTCCCTTGCCTTGCCATGTTCGACCCTTGCCTTTTTTGTTTGTTTTAGCCACCCAGCTTGACCATTCGTCTTATTGACCATTTGCCTGTAAGTTACAATTTGCTCCTAACTGTGATCATTGCATGCCTGTCCATTCTCTTATAATAAATCCTGCATTTGAATCCGCACCTCCGCCGTCAGTGTCCCTTCACATTACAAATACAAAGTCTCCAAATTATAAAGTTTTACTTTTACATTATTCTGTTTACTTTGTAGTTTTGTATTGCAAGAGGTTTTTCAGATCTTTAGCTGTATGTGACAAATCATTTCTGCCTGTTCAAAATAAACAGAAAAAAGTAAGCACTGGATGTTTTGCTTATTTGCGTTGTACCCCAAAACTAAGGTACACTTTCGAAAAATAAATAAATGTTAATTAATACTTTCCATATTTTGTGATTCACAAGTGCTTTCTGTTAATTTTTGGTTGTGAATTGCATTATGGGACCTTGATTTTTGCTCTGTTGACTTTTGATGTTGAAAATTCATCCCAAAAGATTAAAGTGACTTTTAATAGCCCCTTTCACACAGTAATACTGGTAAATAAAAATTAATTGGGTAATCCAAAAAATTACCCAAACTACTTTACTGGTAAATTACTGGTAAAGTTCACACAGGCACGGACGTTCCGAAATTTTTCTGGAAATAACCACACACATTCACTCCAAGATAACAGTAAATTCTGACATCATTACCCAGAAATGAGCTCAAAATGTCTGCACTTGTACTTGTAAATAGGGATCTGACTTGATTTGACTTTTATTTAAAGCTTTAGCAATCTTGAAGCTTATTCCAGAGACAACCAAAGGCAGATGCGCAAACCGCAACTAAATGTTTACACATTTGACAACATTACAAATTCTGTGGATGAATAAGTATTGTGAACAACTTCGATGAAAACATATGGAGGGACACTTTTGCATGTCGACATGTACATTATGTGTTTTTTTGCTGGTGCTCACCAGAGCACTCCTGCACACGCGTCAAGCAGAGCTTGACAGTAAACAAACTTCAGTTTATCATAAGCATTTTATCATTTTTTTTCCATAGTTGGCATTAAGAAGAAACATCTAGCAGCTAAATGTGTCTGGAAAAGTATCCAAAAGTTTTTATTTTCATAAACAGCACAGATGTGAGTGCGTCTGAATGTTTTGATTGGCTGGAGCAAACGTCTTAGGTTCTAAATGTGAACACGCTCTTTTCGGCAATCTTCCTTCAACGTTCACACAGCACAGCATTTCGGCAAATTACTGGCAATGATACAACTTCTCTTGCCACAGCAAATTTAAATTTCAAAAAGAGCCTGTTCACACAAACAGACTTTTCCAGAAAATTGCCGGTAATTTTCCGGAAAGATCTGTATGTGTCAAAGAGGCTATTGACATGTTAGTAGCTTAAAATAATATAATGTATATGAAATAACACATAGCGAAATAAGTCTGTAAAATAACAGAAAAAGTACTGGCAGTTTATTACAAGTTTTTTTTTTTTTTTTTACTGTGATATATGACAGCAACTCAGACAATTTATACCTTTAAACTATTAAAAATGTTAATAGTAGTCACTTTTACAAACTTTTCAAGGTCAAAAGTTGCTGGAAGAAAGATCAAGGCCTCATACTGCAATTCAAAGCATAAATAAACAGGAAAAAAACTGCTACTTTTGTGTACGTACAGAACCATAACTTTTTGTGTACCATTACACCTCTACATTTTAGTATCTTCTGCCTATTCACTTTATTCTTTACTTACTAGCGAGCGCAGCCATTTAAATCTTTTTGGCTGGAGACTTCCGGTCTCATTCCCTTCCATTCATTTTTCGACATAAAAACAGCTCAATATGCTGCTTGATGTTGCAAACTTATATATATATATATATATATACATTTTTTTTTTTTTTTTTTTATAGTTCTTGGTTTGTATAGTCATGCAAACACTGGTTTGCAGAGTTAGCAGTTTGACCGTTTTCTGCCATTTATTATTCCTAGTCATTTCTCCCATAGGCAACTGAATCAGAAGTTCAAAATCAAATCGCAAAAACGAGCCAACTTCCACATTAAAGAATAAGGTCACTGTCGTGGATAATGTCCTTGACTCATATAGTACTTGCAAATACACCTTTTAATACATTTTAGGTAGGAAAATAGCTTAATCAAGAAATGGTTATTGTTAGTCCACATGTACAGGACAGTGCAACACTGTAGTCAGTACAGAATATGTCCACACTGCCATCAAACACAAACAAAACTACCTTTTGAATTGGAGGACGAGCGCAGAACATTAGATGAAGCGAGTTTACAAATGGACAGCAGTATGATCATCAGTAAATGCCGTTTACCTGTCATTTCACCCACACTCTACGCAAAAACCACATAAACAGATTGTTTCCTACAGGGGTCTATACAAACACTGGAGTGGAGATGTTTGTTTTTACCATTCTCATTCCCTAATGTCTGGTAACCAGGGACGGTAAGTCATAAGACATCAGCTTGACTCTATTAATTACCACCTGATCCTTCCTTCCTGGATAATTAGGTACCCATTAGTTCTAATCAAGTAGTTACTTAATTATTGCAGTAATTAGTCTAATGGTCTAGCAAATTGAAGCTTTATCACTTTTGGATACTTAATGTTCTTGGCAGAGTGCATCACAAGTGTCAAGGCTCAAGCTTCAGCAATCAAGCGGTGGAGAAAGAAAGTTATTAGTGCAGCATCAATGCGATGTCTGAGATTTATATGGCCAAATGTGCTCATGTTCGAAAAGGGGAAAGTTGGAGGATGGGTTCACCCATGAAGCAAGGAGGACGGTGTGAATATTCATGCTAACCAACCCGAAACAGCCCACAGGCAAAGGGAGGTTGGGTGATTTGTGGCTTAGCGCAAACATCTCACTTTGTTTTCTCGTTATTATTTGCAAACCACACATCAAACTTTGTATAGTGCAAGGAGTTTGATTTTTCTTGGCTCATTACAGCTGCTGATTTTTCACAAGCTAATTTGAAAAAAACAAAGTAATAAATAATAATAGTAATAGTAATAATACTAATTATACTAATACTACAAATAAATGGTAGGTGACACTCTCTTCTGTTTGTATGCACCAGACACTTTCTTACCAACACTCCATGCTTCTGAAATAAATCTTAGAGAAAAGAAAAACATTTAAAACTTGAAAATTTTCGGTTGTCGATTGTGCTTTTAGAGCAAAAAAACACTGCTAATTCCAACTGTGAATGCTTAAACTACATTTCAAATATTAAGATTAAATATATAAAATATTTCATGTCCCATGACTGAAACAAAAGCAAATGTACAGCAAACCTGAATTTTAAGACACTCATGCATACGCTGCTATGGCCTGGAACACCATATACCGTTCAGCACTGTCATTAACATTTCAATGGAAGCGCTCCGGTGCTCACGCTTAATTACTCCTGGGTATTTTATAAGACACGGTTGGAAGGTATTGATCCTCTCTATTCGAGTATTCAGCCCATAAACACAGCAGGATCTGAGAGCAATAGCAGTTCTATTAAGTCAAAAACATGACAAACAAATTGGGATGAGGGTGGCAAAATAAAAAAAAATAAAAAAGCTGAAAGCAAATTTAGTTAAGGTTTTGAGTTTATATGGTGAACAGTACAGTAGTCAAGCATATCCATAGCTAAACTGAGACGTGTGACAGACATGTTTGCTCTGTCTCTGGCATGCATGTTTATGCTCTGTTAACACACTTTTTAATACAAAAAGTTATTGCAGTGCACTACGCAAGTAAAACCTTGCTCACACTGTGAGATTTTAGCCACGATTCTGTCATACGAGACAAATTTGTGAAATCCTAAAAGATTTTGAAATCCTAGACTAAAATTTGTGATCTTTGATCGTTGGTTTGACATGTTCACAGACAGCCGCTTGGTGCCTGTTGTGATCAGATTTTTTCTCCAATGAAGTTCTGGCAGTGTCAGAAGATTTCAGACCTGCAGTGTGACAACAGCTGTGTTGAGCGTCTATTCAAAAACCAATAGGAGCTGCGAATTTGATGACTTAATCCAAGTGACAATTCAATTGACCGTGGGGCAATGTAAAAAAAAAAAAACAAAAAAAAAAAAAAACTCTATCTGGATTTATTATTGAGACACACCATGTGCAAAATTGCCGCTAGATTGCTTATGTTTGCTGTGAGGAATCGTTTCAGAACGTGGAATATTGTCACGGGTAGATGACGTCAAACTACGGGGACATTTTCTTTCCTGTTTGGCGCATCTTCATTGTCGTTCAGTCTAACTTTATGTCAGCTGAGATCTCACAGTGTGACATGGGAGCCATGTTCATGCAGTCTGACATGCTACAATTGTTTAGGATTTTGTAAAAATAAATGCATATAAAAACATTGCACAGTGTGAGCAAGACTTAATTCCAGAAAAAGATTGGCCAAATCAAAACAACTGTGATTTCTTCACCAGTTGATTGGTGCATCTATACCAATGGTCTCAAACTCAATTCCTGGAGGGCCACAGCTCTGCATAGTTTATCTCCAACCACCTCCAACTCGCACCTGCTTGAACTCTAGTAGTTTTGAGCACCTTGATTAGTTTAATCAGCTGAGTTTGATTAGGGTTGAAGCAAAACTGTGCAGAGCTGCTGCCCTCCAGGACTACAGTTTGAGACCTATGATCTGAACTTTATGTGTGACAGGTATGTAAATACTCATTCATTTATTAAACTTTTTTTTTCTTTCAAAAACTTCTTGTTAACAAGAAAGATGGTTCTTTAAAGGCTCTTTGTACATAGTAATATGTCTATTAAGAACTATGTCTTCCTGGAGATAAAATGCTGAAATTGTTCTTTATGAGAGTTTTAGGGTTATCTCGTACCTTTTTTTCCAAATCTGTAACTGATAAAGTACCTGCAGCTCATTGCTGGTTTCTGGAGCTCAACCATCAACTACACATACTGTCAACACTCAATCAACAGGTAAATTCATTCTTCCTTATATGTCAATACATTTTAAATGTCAATGTAACATCTTGTTTTCGTTTTTTTTCTGTTTTAAGTTTAACATAACATGTGTAACCAGCTCTGTTCAGTTGAGAATGACTCTTCCCCACAGGACAAGTAGCAGAGATTTTTAAACAGAGATTATCAAAACTCTTTGGCCATATTAAGGAAATGCAAATAGTCTAATCCAGGGGTGTCCAAACTTAAAGGGCCGCAGTTTGGCTCCAACTTCTTTTATTACCCCTGCCTGGAAGTTTCTAGTACAACTAGAAAAAGCTCAAGCTGGTTCAGGTGTGTTTAATTGGGGTTGGAACTAAAATATGCAGGAACACTGGCCCTTCAGGACCAAATTTGGACTAATCCAATTCAATGATCCATGCTAAGCTAAACTAAATGTGCCCAGATTTACATATGTCATTTGTTTTGATACACAGGAATGATGGACCCACTTGCAAAGTATATTTTAGACCAAGACAAGATGTAAAAACTGTTATCCATGTCTGCACTTCAACAACAAAAGTTCTTTCTTTTAATTTAATTACCACAATCCTACTGATGTGCACACCAAAAATAAACAAAAAACAGTGTTAATTTAAAATACTTTCTAACAGATTTTCCCCTCGCTTACAAGAGTAACTGTGCTGCAAGAGTCACTGTATTAGGTGATCTCAGTGTCTCATATATGAGCAGGATTCAGCAGTGTTGAGCTTCAGAGTGAGAGTGAACGGGTTGCCTCCAAAGCGCTGCAAATTGAGCCAGGCTTGTCTGTCATCACCTCCCAATTAGCTGCCGTTTACTGAGTCTGTTGGAGACAGTGCATGTTGGCAGGTGAGGAGAGGTGTCTGAGAGGTGCCAGTGCCAGCCTCCCTACCTGACTAGGATTGACTTATGACCCTGGCGACTGCATGACCCCATCACCCCGACTCCACATATAAACCCTCCCCCGTTCCCTCCCAGCCACCCTTCACCGGAGCTTGTCAAGGCATAGCTAGTAAGAAAAAGAGATAGCAGAGGTAACCTTGAAACCCTCCAAAACGTCACCGTAGTGCTTTCATAGCTCAATGGAAAAGAACAAGGGGGCTAATCTTGTAATCTCAATCATTTGTGACGGCGGTTATTTCTGGGAAGGAACAGAGCTCGGAGGGCTCCAGTGCATTCCCAGTGTTCATTTATCAACAGTGTGGATGCAGATTATTTGTGTGTCATTTCATGTCACTACGTAACCTCGTTCAGAGTTCGGCCAAGAGAGGCTCTCCTTCCATCTGCTTCCAAGGTAATACAGGAATTTGGACATCAAAAGATGGCAATCTCTGGCTCGAGCGACCTTTGAAAGTTTTAAAACGCTGCTAATAATACGTTTTTACAATGCGCTATCAACCGGCGAAATGGACAACAGCAGCTGGAACCTGATTAAGGCTTAGATAAGTAAACAGACCAGTGCGATTGTTGAATGAGGTCAAGAAAGATGGAACACGATGCCGGAGCCGCGTGGAGTGCATAAATATTGTTCTCGATATTTTCCATGACCATTTGCAATAGAACCTCTGAACTCAAAGTTGGCTCTCTTTAACTTGACCTAGATGTCACATTCTGAAGAATCCTCCTCCAGATGCCTTCAGAAGGGAAAAAAAAGGTTAGAATAGAAAAAGAAAAGCCCACTCCTTGCCATATGACAGCAGCGTGCGAAAAACTGACACGCAGAGTTTTCAAATTGGGGCCCGGGGAGCTGAAGCATAAAATAACTTCAATCTCACTGGCTCTCTAAGGAATAGAGCAGAGGTGCGACCAACAACAACACAACAACGGCAAGGCAGGAAGGGGTGAAGGTAGGAGTTATTAGAGGATAAAACATGCCTCTCCATCTCACTCCCTCTCTCTCAGGAACCCCAAGGATGATCAATGGATTTAGTCAGAGGGATATTCAAGCAGAAAATTGCTGCCTTTTTGCTTTTCTTTGAAGTATTTCCAGAACACATACCAAAGCCCCAGTCCACCCAGGGTTGAAAATAACAGCACAAGAGCGGTCTCTAAGAGTAATCCTAAAAAGAGAGAAAAGGCAGGCAGAGGAGGCTGGGGGGAAGCTAAATGTTAAAGGAGGTGGGTGAAAGCCAGATTGAAACTTTGCAGGTATAAAATTGAAGGCAGCCAGCTGAACGACCACAGCAAAAACGGGGGCTTTATTTTTCATTCTTTCACCAAACGCATGTTTGGCTGGCTTCATTTCTTGACTGATCATTGATCGCTTGTCATCTATTGATCAGGTCCTGAATGAGGGGTAATGGGATGAACCATCTACAACATCCTGATGACGGTCATGGACATCTCGTGATGAGCTGTTAACCACAGGGACAAAAAAACAGATCGAAAGACAAATCATCTCACTAGCCACAGACACATGGATGGATGGGCCATAGGGAGAACAGAAACAGCTCCACTGAGGCGACTGTCAAAACCAAATTTAGAACTGAAGCCTCTAAGTGCATCTTATATCTGCTGCTTACTGTTAATGTGACTGATAGAAGACAAAACTGTGAAGGAACTGATGTTAACACTGGAACTACCAGAATCATATAACTATTAGACTGGCCATTCTCATAAAGGACCTAATATTGTTGTCATGTCCTTTACATTCAAACCCTCTATTGAGATTTTAGCATTAAGCTTCGAATGTCTATCAAAATATTATATCAAGACATTTCCCAAAAAAATATGTTTATGTATTATAGCCTATATTCTGTAGAAGTTAATAGACCACCCCCGAATGTGCTCACCCCTTACTTTGTCCGGCAAACAGGAGAGCAAGGTTTTTTCAGCACAATGGATATGCTGTTTTGAAGGACATGTCTGAAGTTATGTTGTTGTTATCAGAAAGTTGCTAGGCAAGTCATTTCACTTGGTGACCATCTTTGAAATGCCTCAAGTGCAGTATGCTCAGGCATTCTGTCTGCATGGGAAAACATCAAATTCTCCAAAACTTTTTACCAAACTTACGATTACATTACACATTTTGGAATCACTGATAAAATTAAACAATTGTCTCAAAAGTTTTGTTTCTAAACGTTCCAATCAAACAAAATCAGCATTTTTTCAGGTTGCTCAAGCTAATGCGCACTCAAAAGGAACAAGATCACGACATCAACCTCATTTATTGCCATTCCACACGATCATCCTCTGGATAATGCTTTGTCAGATCACACTGCTCTTCTGAAGTAATCCACATGGTCTTAATGAGGAATCTCCTCCAAAAGTGACAGTGACTATTTGTTTACAAGTTTGTGGGCGTTTGAGTAGTTGCTGTCGTGTGATGTGCATTTGACAGGAAAGGCTGTACCTCGCGTTCATTTTATACAGATTGCAAAACCAGAAAACTTGTTTTTAAATGCATTTGATTCAAATAAAAACAAAGATTTCAAAACTATCAACAGACATATATTTCTTATGTCTGTGAAGCAAGTATTCGCTGAGATTTGTGAGGTATTTGACCACAAAAACCTGTTGTAAAAGCACACATCTGTTCCGAGCTTCTCCCCGGTGAAACGTCAGTCTGTAGCAATCGATGAATGGCTCCTGTAATAGTAGGCGGGGCTTCATTCGCCATTTTCATTCATTAATATATTAATTTTCTTATCGGCTTAGTCCCTTTATTAATCCGGGGTCGCCACAGCGGAATGAACCGTCAACCTATCCAGCAAGTTTTTACGCAGCGGATGCCCTTCCAGCCGCAACCCATCTCTGGGAAACATCCACTCACACATTCACACACACACTCATACACTACGGACAATTTAGCCTACCCAATTCACCTGTACTGCATGTCTTTGGACTGTAGGGGAGACCGGAGCACCCGGAGGAAACCCACGCGAAGGCAGGGAGAACATGCGAACTCCACACAGAAATGCCAACTGAGCCGAGGTTCAAAACAACGACCCAGCGACCCAGCGACCTTCTTGCTGTGAGGTGACAGCACTACCTACTGCGCCACTGCCTCGCCCCATTCGCCATATTGACAGTTACAATTTTCCACCATTCATTCTCACACATACACTACGGCCAATTTAGCTTATTCAATTGACTTGTAATGCATGTCTTTGAACGGTGGGGAAAACCGAAGCACCCGGATAAAACCCACACGAACACAGGGAGAGCATGCAAACTCCACAAAGAAACACCAGCTGACCTAGCCAGGGCTCAAACCAGTGACCTTCTTGCTGTGAGGTGACAGTGCTAACCACTGAGCCACTGTACCACCCAGTGCTGAAGTTTAATTATTCAATATGATTTTAATATTTGGAGATTTTTGATGTAGAAGTAAAATAAAGTCCTACACCAATATAAAAACATATACTTTATAAAATAAGCATGGCATTTTTTTTTTTTTTTTGACGTGGGTATGTGTAATTACTTTGTAAAGCAAAATAATTGATGTTATATTTAGCACATACCTTATTTTTAAAACTATTTTAAATAATAAAAAAAAATTATACTACATAAAAAGCAAATGAGTCAGTTATCATGGCATTCTCCACCCTACATGAATTTGGCCACAGTGTTGATGTTTACAACTCAATATTTGGGAAACAGGTTCATTTTGGTCAGATAACAAGCATCCCCATGGGAATAAACTTTGTAAGATTATCTAGCTTGTTAGATTTATGCGTGTAATTCGATCCTCTCAGCAGCTCACAATGAGTTCATTAATTGTTGAAAGACGATCATTTAAAAGTTTGCACACAGTGCTGTGATGAGTGGATGAAAAAGCACTCACTTTAAAAACAAATGACAGTTTAATACAGTAAGTGTGTTCCAATTAAAATATAGCACTTTTACAATAAAGAGCTGACTTAATGAAGATGCAGAAAATCCTCGATTGAAGGACACAAAGCCCTTCATGGGCAATAAGCAGTAGATTATCGTATTGTTTTAATTGTACTTAACTAATTTTACACACATTTCTTTCTTTATGATTTTATTTATTTATTTTTTTGGTTTCATTTTTGCTTTTTTATTATTATATATATATTTCTTCTTATTATATGCATTTTAATCCCAATGAATTATTTTTTTTTCCTATTTCAAATAAAGCCTGATTTAAAAAAAAAAGTGTTTCACAAAGTGACAGAACAAATCAAATTTCTATAATGCATTTCCCATTGCTATCTCACTTCTGAAATAAACAATTTTGCCGCTCAAACATTAAATCTGATTTATCGCCATTGTGACGACCAAAGCTCCATTTTCAGGGGTGAAAGGCTCCCCTGTTGCAGCACAGTCGAGTCCTTGTAGTGCTGAAGGTGTTCTAAATTGGGAAAAGCCAAGCAGTGCCAATGTGAGGTTGAAGCTCTGCATTGGCCAGGGAACTTGCGTGCCGCCCCTGGGGGCCGCATGGCACGGCACATCTGACAGCGGAAGCATGTGGCATACGCAGGCCGTTATGGATAGAGCTGGGCGATGGGGGACTTTGCTCCGCCGCTCCCTGCCGTGCTCACTGACGGCCTCATCCGTTTCTCCAGCCCTGCCCTAATAGATCTGCAATGCCTTCCATTCCAATTAAAAGGCCCGGACGCCCTATTTGTCAAAGGACGGAAGGGACAACGAGAGAGGGGTGCTTAGCATTAGTTTTTGGAGTAATTGCCAGCCAAAACGTTGCAAATGGGAGAGAAAGGTTAGTACTGTAAAGCTGGATAGCTCTGGTGATTATTTCTGCTTTTTTTTTTTTTTTTAGGTTTGGCTTGGCTTGGCTGATTTTTTTTTTTCTTTTCCAGTGAGCTTGAGCTCATAATGTAATTTCACAGCAGTGCAATCACTGAGGTTTGTAAGTGTTTAATTCTAATTAAAGTGTGAGGAAATAGCTGGAAGACGTTTCACCACAAAATATCTTGCACACGGGGTGGAAGAGTTCATGTACCGCAGTTGAACTTCTGAGCGAAAAATCTTTACAGCAGACACACTGGATTCTAGGAAAAACAGATTATGTGGGTGACGCTAGCCTAAGAGTGCCAATTTAACCATACACACATAACTGCCATTTATCTTATGATTATTAAGTTGAATCTCAGTTTAACCAAAAGAATATAACTGCATATACATGTAGTACGCAGAAAAGATGGATGGCTACACTAGCATAACTCATGCACATATGCGCATTGGAGAGGAGCAAAGTTTATTACTTTTTTCCCCCCTTTTCTTTTTTTTTTTTTTTTTTTTGTTATGTGCGTTTCTGTTCATGTCGGTGGACGGGGAATTTCTTTCTATGGTTTAATTCAACAATAACATTTCCGATCAGGGTCTTGGGCATCTCAAGGGCATTCCTGGTGAAATTACTGGGACTCTGCACCATTTATCATAGCCTGACATGTGTCATGTTCCAGACTCCGGTGTGTAGAGGTTACAGCTGAAGACAGCTCCTTCTTTGTTGAGCAGCCATCAAAGACAACATCGCTTATTTATTTTTCCCCCCAAAAAGAGGAGCGAAAGAAATAAGAACAAGTTTAATCTTTTAAATAATAAAAACGAATTAATTAAACTATATATACATTAAATTAAAATGTATATATAAAATAGACCCCTAAATAATTAACAATGAAAAGAAGAAGAGTCAGCACATTGTAACAACATTATGCTTAAGGCAAATAGCTTGGTAGATAATATTAAACTAATGAATGCTAGGTTATTTAAACCCAATTCTGGGCATAATACGGACTATACCTGGGGTATTTTTTAATCAAATGAATAGGACTAAATTCAGTCGGGTTAATTCATATTTTACCCAATTTGGGTTTAAATAAAAGCCAGCATTTCTTAGCTTGTACCCTTTCAATCTCACAGAATAACAAAGGCATATGAGCAAGCAAAATTAAATATTAGGATGAAAAAAGTACATCAAATCCTCATACAAAATAAATAAGCAACCAAAATAAGCACCATATGTTATGTAGCTTTAACTGTTTTGGAGAACCATAGTCTGTTTTAAAACTCTTGGGTCATTTTAAGAGTTATTTTTTTAAATCGCTGCGCTCTATTAAATGACCATTTGTAGATGTAGACTTGGATCATGACTGTTGGCTTGTTTAGCCACGATAATGAGCACTAAAGAATGTTTCATTGAAAGGTGTTATTGTTGCCTATATGCTTACAACACCTCTTGGCGTTATTCTTGAATAACGGAGCACTGAATAATCCCTCACGGCACATAAAATATAACACTATTGTGTGAAAGCATGGCAGTTGAAAAACAGCCCTCCTTGTAAGGCATTGATTCGTTGTAACAATCTTCTGTAGTCTCACGCTGGCATCAGAAGAGGCTGGTTCAGGGGCTGAGTTTAGGCCTTCCTGACGCTTCATTTGGAATTCTGGCATTGTTCCCATTCTGCAAAGCTTTGCTGATGTTTTTTTCTTTTGGCGGTTATAAATGATAATAATTAAAGGAAAATATACAATAATTAGTCACACCAGGTTTTTCCATCTGGTAGTACCTGAAAGATGTTATCACTGGTGTCTCAGGGAGCAGGAGTGATCTGGGTTCAATACAAGTTAAGCTCTAGTTTCCACACAATTTGTGCCAAAATGTTGATTATAAATACTTTTAATATTAACTAAATACTTTATTTATTAAGTTTATACTTATTAAGCCCTTTTTAGTTGTTAATAAAACAAATTGTTGCTGTAGTGATGCATGTGATGGGTTTGAAAACAAGAAATGTGGTCCGCATTGTTTTTCTTTTTTTTTATGTTTTTGTTTTGAATTATAAAGTAGCTGCATGATTAATCCCTGAAAGATTGCAATCTCGATTCAGCAATCATGTACTCCTAATTCTAAAAGGTTGTGATTATGTTTAATAAATCTTTGACATTCACATTAGAACATTCAAATCTTTGTTCGACCCAGAGGGACAAGTTGTCATGTATGGCTAATAAAGCTTCAGTCTTTACAAATAGTCACAGAAACACTTTCATATAGTTTGTAGTTTGAAAATAAACCCTGATGTCTAAGAGAGCAATCAACACTGTTAAGACAATCGCTGTCGATAAACATCCTTCTTATACTCAAAGTTATTTGTTCAATAGATTCATTTAAATGCTGATTCATCTAGTAATGGATGAGCTATTTAAAAATTTATTAAACCTGAGATTTTTTTAAATAATTTCAATTATACAATAATATAGCTTTCAGACTCTAGTCTTATTTAAATTTTCACAGAATAACATTTTTTTTAACTAATTTTAACTTGGCTTAAAATTTTAAGGCAACCAACTTTAGCAGTCAAGTCAGAAGTCTTCAGGAGTCACCTTAAATCGAGTCAAGTGCAGTACTTGAGTTAAAAGTTGATTCAACTCAAAAAAGCTCTGCAGCAAGTTAGCTTGCAACTTTAAATTGAGTCTTTAAACTTTAATTTTTATATATATTTTTCATTTTTTATTACAGTGTAGTTTGTAGTTTGGATATAAACCCTATGTCTAAGGGGGCAATAAAATTCAATAGATTCTTCTAAACTGCTGATTAATTTAGTAAGAAGTGAGCTATTTAATCATTTGTTAAAACTGAGATTTAGCTTTTAAATTTTTCAATATTTAGGGCCCTATCATACACCCAGCGCAATGCGGCGCAAGGCGTGACGCAATAGTTATTTGCTAGTTTCAGCTCGGCGCAAGAGTGGTTTTGACGTTTTGCAGCACGCTGTTTAAATAGCAAATGCATTTGCGCTCATATGTGCGCCCATAGGCGTTCTGGTCAAAAAGGAGACGTGTTGAGGTGCATTGCTGGCACATAGCTATTTTGAGAAACTATAATAGATTGTTCAATAGACCAGAACAAAGCCAGTCTAAAGTCCAGCACAGAGCGCGTTAGATGTGTGCCTTGCTTAAACATTGCTTAATACAGACAGGATGTAGGCTACAGCTATAAGCAAATATCTTTAAATATTAAAAAAATTAATTAAAATATTAAGGATATATATAGGATATAAATATAAAGGATTAAAATATTACAAAACATTTTCTACCCAACATGAATATAAAAACCAAACTTTCATGCCTTCTTCATCTCAAGAGGCTTTTTCAGTTTATTCATAACAATTTGCTTTTGTATACGGTTTATCATTATAAGCAGATTTATAATTAATTGCATTTGTATATTTGTTTTATTAAAAACAAGCTTAGTTTTGCCCACATGTCAGGTTTTAGACAATATGGGGCACAGCATGTGTATTTGGATATAACTCAGTTTTTTGACCATACTTTTTTATTATCGTTCATTTATTCGTTTGCTGGAAATTAGAACTGAATTTAGAAATAAATTTGAAACAAATCTTTGTGCTTAACAAACAAAATTAATTATTTATAGGCTAATGGACGTCTGTGCATCCAACACGTTTTCTATACACGAGAGTGAAAGCGAAAGTAAATAATGAGAAGGCTCAGCTCGTCTCTCATTCTCACGCTATAGATGCTCTGTTAAACTGTTTTCTTGTTAGTAAAATGCTCAGTTTTTCAACTTACAAAGTCCATCACGTAAATAGTAAATGCGCTTTGGCACGACGTAACTGACTCTTAAAGGGAATGGGAGATGAGAGTCTGATTGGTTTATTGTCAAAACACACCTATAACTCATTATCAGAGAAACACTTTGAAACAGTTTGTAGTTTGGATATAAACTCTGATCAAAATCATCTTTTGACACTCCAAATAAAGGTTGTCACGATTACATTAAGGCAACAGTTTTCGACAGCTATTTGTTCAATACATTATTTGCTCAATAAAAATTCTTCAAAAATGCTGATTCATCTAGTAAAGGGTGAGCTATTTAATCATTAAAAATCAGATTTAAAAAAATAATATCTTCAATTATACAACCATATAAACTTGAATCGAACACATTGCAAACTACTTTAATGTTGTTTTGTTAAGATGTCTATGAGAACTGTGTGAAAGTTCTGATATCTTTCATAAACAAAAAGCTACATGATTCTGGATAATGCTTTAAGAAGCAATTGGGTTACACAAGAACATTTAACATGTGTATTAGCTTATTTACACAGCAATAACTTTTTGGGGGCATGAAAAGGCAAACTTTGGGAAACAAAAAAATAAAATTTTAAAAGAAAAATACACTTCTGTCTAACAATACAATTCTGTTCAGCGTATACAACTAAATTTATGATGTTGTGAAAACCATGATGTTATGCATGTAGCCACGCATGAATACTTGGCAACCAAAATGACTGTGAAGGCCTAAAGGCACATAGTAATATCACCAACTACAGGCCTGGCATGCATAATAAAATGCAGAAAAGAAACAATTCTATTATTCTATTATATTTATGTGGGATGATTTTGGGAGTATCATCACTAAAACCTTAATATATGAAATATAAAAAAATATTACATTTTAACTTTGATTAAATGTTTACAATGCAAATCCAAATAGATCCACTTATTTGGTAAACACAGCAAGTCTCTCTATACCATATCTACACTGCAAAACCCATCATTCATTTATTCATTCATTTTATTTTCGACTCACTCCCTTTATTAATCCGGGGTCGCCACAGCGGAATGAACTGCCAACGTATCCAGCACATTTTTTCACAGCAGATGCCCTTTCTGCTGCAACCCATCTCTGGGAAACATCCACACACATTTATTCACACTCATACACTACGGACAATTTAGCCTACCCAATTCACCTGTACCACATGTATTTGGACTATGGGGTAACCTGAACACCCGGAGGAAACCCACGCGAACCAAAACCCAACTGCCAACTTTATCAAATGAAATGAGTGTAGTTAAGTCAAAATTTACTGAAAGTGAATTCTACTCATTTGAAAAGAGTTTTAAACTCAGTGTTGAAGGTAATGAGTTAATTAAATGTAACTTTAATGGAGTAAGTTCACAGTACTCCTATAGATTCGTTTAAAATCAAATGGTTTGTAGCAATCAGTTCCTCAAACGGTTCGAGTTGCCTTAACGTATTGGGTTTTACAGTATTCAGTTGGTTTGAGTTCTCTTCATTTATCAGGTTTTACTGTGCTGAAATTGCTTCGTTTACTCAAATGGATTAAGTTCACAGCACTCAATAGGATTAGTTTTTGAACTTTAATGGTTTGTTGCAATCGGTTTCCTTAAACGTTTGAGTTACCTTAACTTTTTGGGGTTTTATAGTGTAAGAAAGACAAATAATTTTACTTTACAAACTGTTTTGTAAATAAATTATATAAAAATTTTCATATTAGTTAATTAATTAATTAGTTATTTGTTTAAAAACAGAATAAATGTACACACATTTACACAAATAAATAAATAAATAAATAAATAAATAAATAAATAAATAAACATAATGATGACCCTAAAATGTGCCAGAAATCTGTGCATTCAGGTTCCATGTGGGCCTTGTTATTAGCCACAAATGTTGTGAATAGATTACCTTGCATTTATCTTTAAATTTGTTTAACAATGTGTGTTAAAAAATATCAAGCATGTCTGTTTTTTTTTTTCAGAACAAATAAATAAATAAGAAATAAAATGTTTTTCATAGGTTTTCAGTCAGCTTCAGCACCAGGTGGCTGTGGAGGCTCAAAACTAGTAGTCACAACAGGTGAAGAAATCATTACTTTTGTCAATGGTGTCCAAGTGATCTTGATTGATCTGAGATGTCTTATGTTGTGACCAGTCATTTTCTTCATAGGATTAATGAGACCCCTCCAGTCTGTTCAATACACGTGTCAATTAGAGACTTACACCGGCATTACAGCAGCACATTCTGACTCCCACAACAGCTCAACATTTGCAATCCGTCCTCCAGGAATAATTTATTTAAACATTAGTTCATGCAAAATAAACAGATCAGGATTTAAAATAATCCACTGTTTACTAATAACACAAAATTTCAGCTTTTTTGGGTACAAGTGTCAGCAGAAATGAATTCATCTAAAGGCCATTGCTATTAGTAATAGTGTATTATGTAAGAAGATTTCAAAATCCATAAGTAACGACTGCATTACAGCTTTGCGCACATAAACCGGTCGCTTCTCAGAGTACTAAGCGATTTCCACACTGGCCCACCTTCAAGAAATGAATGTGATATGTCATTGTTTAGGAAGTGCATCAGTAATTGCTGACATGGTAAAATGTAAAATACTGCCAGGAATTAGTGTGTGTGGGGGGGTGGGGGGAGACATATAAAATTAATTAAATCCTCCAGCGCATTATTTATAACTTAATATAATATAGTGGAGCATTTTTGAATAGCACTGTATTTGCACATTTCAGAGATACTAAAAGACAAATGACTAATTAGGCATAAAAAAGGGGCCTTTTGGTGATGGAGACATGTAAAATAAATTACAGACGTAGCTTCTTATAAATGAACAAAATGTGGTTTTAAATATTGTTTGGAGAATTGCCATGGTGACCAAAGCTTGTCTAATATCTTTCTCGGTACGAGCAGCTCATTACACGACACAACAGCTCTTTTTCAAAGTGCTGAGTGCCAGATTAATATATATTAGGAATTGGTGAGGCAGCCCTCATTGTGCTAAGAAGAATGGAGGAAACTTCTCCCAGGCATTTACATGTGCATTCAAATTGGCTGTCATTACAGAGAGTAACAGCTTAACAAATGCTATACATCAGATTCTCCTTTTCTGACAGAGACACAACTTGTAATCATGTGTTTTGTCAAGCGGCCTCCTTTTCAGCCAGCGTGTGCAGGCAAATTGTAAATTGATGAATAAAATTAAAGGGATGGTTCACCCAAAAATAAAAATTCTGTCATAATTTATTCATTTTTCACAAAACTGTTTTTTTTTTTTTTTTTTTTTTTGCAAAAAGTTATAAAAAAAAAAATGTTTGCAATTAGTAGCCATTGGCTTTAATAGTATTTGTTTTTCCTAATATGGAAGTCAATGGTTACTGGTTATAACATTCATCAAAATATATTATTTTGTGTTCAATACAAATAAAAAATTAAAAAGAAACTTATAAAAGGTTTGGATGTGAGGGTAAGTAAATAATTGATACAAACCTAAAGGAATCATTTTCTTTTGCTAAATATAAAATACGAAGATTTAAATGATGACAGATTTTTTTTGGGTAAAAAACTTAATTAATAGATGAATAAATACATAGAACATATTTTTTTTGTTGTTTAAAAACAAAAACTGCATAATAAAAATAACCTGATATGAAATAACTTAAAAAATGTGGTGGAAAATATTAATTCAGTCATTTTCCTTTGGCTTAGTCTCTCTACTTTATCAGGGGTCGCCACTGCGGAATGAACCGCCAACTTCCCAGTACTGGGAAACACCCATACACACTCATTCACAGACACACACACACATACACTATGGACAATTTAGCTTATTCAATTAACCTATAGCGCATGTCTTTGAAGAAACCGGAGCGAACATGGGGAGAACATAAAAATTCAAACAGAAATGCCAACTGGCCCAGCCGGGGCTCAAACCAGCAACCTTCTTGCTGTGATCCGACAGTTCTAACCACTGAGCCACAGTATGGAAAATAATAAAAATTTAAAGCGTCAATGATATTTCATGGAAATTTCTACTTTTCATTCAACGGTGTCATATTTCAATATTTACAAATCTACATTTTGTTTATTAAAAGTAAGTGAATGCATTGCAATGAGCAAGTTATCTGGCACAGTAATTACTACTATTTATTAATAGAGCTATTAGTATAGTGTAATGTTAATCCATGTAAATAGTACACATTATTAAAGTTGTATTTACAAATATAATCTAATATGTATTTTCATGTTAACTAACATACATGTAGTTTATTACAGGTAATACTAAGAAATTAAACTTTATTGATTGTCGTTTTTTCTAGATTTGTACATTTAAAAAGTACTATAAAAAGAGCTATGAATGTAAGAGCAATATTTGAGTAATTGAAATTTCAGTAATACAAACAATAACAGACTATAATCAGAAACAACTAGAAAAAAAGTCATTAAAATTCATTGGTAATAAGAACCTTGAAAAACATCCAGTTTCTGGGGCATTCAAATTATTTTATTCCGATTATTTTAATTACAATTATTTTAATATTATGTCCCCTTTTAGTTGTTTTGGAATAATAAAAAAAAAAAAGTCAGCAGCTTTGTCATTTTAGCATAAGTAGCAACTGTATTAGTCTTTGAGAATGGTAGGGTGGGGGGCATTTGGAGTCAAAAAGACTGAGAACCACGGATAAAAATGGATCCAGGTGTCTACATATATTTAAAAGAAAAAAATGAACATGCCATCAATGCCCAAATCACAAACACACTACAGTGCATGTGCGTGTGTGAGTTGGAAGGCTGTGTGTCCAGCAATGCCTGTTCATGATTGAACGATTGCTTGGGCTCAGGCTTAGAGGGATTTAAGCTTTTGGAGATCCGTTCTTAAATTGCTGGCAGTTTCTCTTTGTACATCTCTTTTTCCCTTTTCTCTTCTCTATCTGAAGCTTATATGTACTTTAATCTCAAGTACAAGAAGTGGCTTTTGGTAAGAAAACAGACGCTTCACAAAAGAAAGATTCAAAAAAGAAAACAGTGTCAGCTTTGGCAGGGACTTGACTGAAATGTTGCCACAACTCCAGTACTATAATATGGTTTAAATTTTTATGTTGACATGATTGAATTTATTTTTATTTTTTTCACAATGTATTTTTATATTCTATAAATTATGCCTCAAAGTATATATTACATATAATTGAGAAAACAATGCATCTAATAATACAAATAATAATAATAATAATAATAATAATAGTAATTATAACTACTATTATTATTATAAATTCATTAGTTAAAATAAAAAATTATAAAAATAATATTACATTCTGCAAATAAAATAGTTTCTGCAATAAAATATTACCTTTTTTTAGGATATACAATGCTGTTATGATTGTGAGTGTGTCAAAACTGCATCAATGCACCATTCTTAAAACTCCTTCACACACCTTCACTCAGATCATGAGCTCGCCTTCTCGTCTTGTGTTAACACTGCCATGTGTCTTCAGTGCCCTCTGCAGCCAGAAAAGGTGAATGCATGGCTGCACTAAAATACACTTGATACTGCAAAACATATCACTGACTTGCTTTCTTTTACAACAAAGCCAAAAAAGGAATATGTAGCATTTAAAATTACAAAAAGTGGGATGCGAAAAAAAATCTATGTCTATGAAACAAACTTTGAAGGCTTCAACCCTGTCCTACAAGCAGAAAAATCATTAAACAATCTAGTAAGTCAACAATGGGACTATATATACACTAGACTATATAATATTGCATTATCAGCTGTACATTCAGTGACCTTAGCTTTCTGATGACTGATATTTTTCACAAACCTGTTTATAACTTCTCAAAGGTCTTGTTTATAACGTCAAACTTGCTTATAACTGAGAAAAGTTATACTGAAAACATGAGCTCTTGTTTTTTTAGATTTAATTTTGTTTATTTTGCAAGTGCGTGATCTGATCTTCTGTAGTCTTGCAAAAGCCCTGACTTTCACCTGTGAGTCTCCTTAAGTCACTGCGTAATGCTATCGAAAGGCTTGATAATGATATTGTAAACAACGGCGCTGCCTTGACATGAGGTTATGGATAACTTAACCTTACCATCTGACAAATTCACTGATTCTGATGCAGGTGTACTATTTTTAAGAAAGGTTTATACTACAATAAAGGAATTATAAGTATGACTATTAAAAAGGAAAATATTAGGATTAAATAAAATAATATATATTTCTTAAAAATTAAATATTCAAAATGTAATAAAAGATGAATTTACAACATAACAGATTAAATATAATCAATCAATTAAAAATAAATAAATATAAAATACAAATATCAAAAATAAAATACAATGAATAAAATAATAAATAAATATCTTATTAAATATTATTATGATAAAATACAAATAAATAAAATATTAATAATAAAATAAAATAATAATAAAATTAAATTAAAATAAAACACAAATATCAAAAATAAAATACAAATATCAAGAAAATAAAATTAAATTAAAAACAAATAAATATAAATATCAAAAAATAAAATACAAGAAAATAAAACAATAAAAATATTATTAAATATTATTATAATAAAACACAAATCTAAAAAATAAAATACAAAATCAATAAAATAATAACAATTACATAAATATAAAATACCAATACCAATAAAATAAAATCAATTTAAAATAAATAAATATAAAATACATATATAAAAAAATACAAGAAAACTAAATAGATATTAAATATTATAATAAAATACAAATATAAAAAATAAAATACAAATATCAAGTAAATAAACATAATATTAAATATTATTAAAAAAAACAAATATAAAAAATAAAATAAAATATCACACAGTAAAGGACGGGCTCAGTTGACCACATAATGAACATGGAGAGGTCTGTTTGTTGTGAAAGACTCTAGTATGATGGAGAGAACTTTGTGAAATGTAGGCTTGAGAAAGGGTCAAAGAGGTCATTTTCACCGGATTCCCACCTCTCCTCTGGCACATCACTCAAAACAGATTGGGATGCCAATCATGCACACAGCTGGCGTCATTGTCCTACTGCAGCCAGACATATCTCTCTTCAACACACACACACACACACACACACATTCTCTATCTCTCTTTCTCTCTTCCGCTCAAGTTGCCATAGTAACTAATATCTAAGTCTGCTCTTACACCGGTCCTGTTATTATACGAGTTATCACTTGTTGAGTTTGCTTTTTCTTTGACTTGGTAAACACTAAGCAATAGTGTAGTTATCTTGTTTATTCAGTTCATTTATACTGACAGAATTACATGGAGAAGGCTAAAAAATAGTAGTAATTGCTATTTAATGAAAGACAGCTTTGTTGGACAGACAGACAGATATGTAGACAGATAGAAAGACCAACAGACAGACTTTTTTTTGCAATTATATGAGCTCATCTAGTCATCTGCTACTTTAAGTGTTGGTAGTGAGAGAGACATACAAAGTAGCATCAGATCAGATGAAGCAGATGTTGTCACTTTTAATGACATCATAGATTACCCCAGAGCTTAGTCCAGTTCTTTCTTCCCATGTGTTTCAGAGGCTCGGCAAAAGGCGAGAGGCTCAACTACTGAGTCCTGGCTTGCGGCTCCCAGTAGACTCTTCAAAAACGCCTTTAAGAAAAGTCTTTCAATGCGACAGACTTCACTATCCTTTGCCTTTCACTCTCGTTCTTTTCCCATGCACCAGACCATTCTCCTGGTGGTAGCCTCTCTTCTCAGAAACTTGCATACCAAAGCTAATGACATTACTGTGCGATCAGCCCAGACTGGAGGTTGCTGATGTGTCATTAATAGGAATTTCCCCATCTATTATATCGGCTCCATTAGGCACAATTTTGCATACATCTACTCCTCCTATTCATCCCTGCCTGATAACACTGATACTGATGTCATTCATTGTTAGCTGCCACCATTCAGCCAATGTCCAATTTCTGAGATCTATCCTTGAAAAATTGGTCTATTCACTTCTTTTACACATGCGAATGAAAGACATTTTTGAATGGGAAAATTTGTAAAAAAAAAAAATAAATAAATAAAAAAAAAAAGTTATATATATATATATATATATATATGTAAAATATATTATATAAAATGCATTAATAAGCAATATCACACCAGTAGTGCTGTTATATGGCTGTATATTGGGACTGCTGGGAGGTGTGCATTGGCTCGAGGCAGGTGTAGTGAACAACTGCTGTTCAATCTGAGCTCGTGTGAGAATGGACCACAGTAGGCATGGTACGATAACCGGTTTCAAGGTTTCTCGTGGTTTAGAAAAGTCAAGGTTTTAAAACCCGCTAACATTTTCTGCTAAACCATTCCTAAGGTATATAGTACATCTGGAAAGTATTCATAGCACTTGACTTTTCCCACATATTTTATGTTACAGCCTTATTCCAAAATAGATTAAATTAATTTATTTCCTTAAAATTCTACACACAATACCCCATAATGACAATGAGAAAAAATGATTTTTTTGAAATGGTTTCTAATTTATTAATAATAAAAAAACTGGAAAAAATAAATAAAAATAAATAAATAAATTACATGAACATAAGTATTCACTGCTTTTGCTCAATACATTGTTGATGCAGCTTTGGCAGCAATTACAGCCTCAAGTCTTGCCACAAGCAAGGCACACCTTTCTTTGGGAATTGTGCCCATTCCTCTTTGTAGTACCTCTCAAGCTCGAGTTGGATAGGAAGCGACGTTGTACAACCATTTTTAGATCTCTCCAAGGATGTTCAATAGGATTAAGGTCTGGGGTCTGGCTGGGCCACTCAAGGACATTCACTGAGTTGTTGTGAAGCCACTTCATTGATATTTTGGCAGTGTGCTTTGGGTCATTGTCCTACTGGAAGATGAATCGTCGCCCCAGTCTTGCTGCATTCATCTTTCCCTCTATCCTGACTAGTCTTTCAGTTTCTGCTGCTGAAAAACATCCCCACAGCATGATGCTGCCACCACCATGCTTCACTGTAAAGATGGTATAAGCCTGGTGATGAGCGGTGCCTGATTTTCTCCAAACATAACGCCTGACATTCACTCCAAAAAGTTCAATTTTAGTCTCATCAGACGAGAGAATTTTGTTTATTATGGTCTAAGAGTCCTTCAGATGCTTTTTGGCAAATTCCAGTTGAGGAGTGGCTTCTGAAGACAATTCCTTTGTCTTTGTGCTTGGTTTGTGCTTAGACATGCACTCTCAACCCGGGGAACTTATATAGACAGGTGTTTGCCTTTTCAAATTATGTGCAATCAACTGAATTTACCACAGGTGAACTTTAATTAAGCTGCTGAAATGTCTCAAGAATAATCAGTGAAAACAGAATGTACCTGAGTTAGAGCTTCACGGCAAAGGCTGTGAATACTTATGTATATGTGATTTTTCAGGTTTTTATTTTTAATAAATTTCCAACAATTTCAAAAGATATTTTTTTTCGCATTGTCATTATGGGCTATTGTGAGTAGAATTGAGGAAATAATTAATTTAATCTATTTTGAAATAAGGCTGTAACATAAAAAATGTGGAAAAAGTAAAACACTATGAATACTTTCCAGATGCACTGTATGTAAGGTTTTTTTTATGCGTTTTTAATTTTTGTAAAGAAATCTGTGTTTTTGAAACTAATAAATATAGCAGATGTCATTGATATATTTATTTGAATTATTTAGTCTGAAATGTTTACTGTTCCAAAATATTATAAATGTTTCTCAAAATAAAATGTGTTTAACGGGGAGTTGTTGTTTTTTACCCAGACATTTAAAAAATAACTTACATGTATATTAGAGTAGTAATCACAACACTGTGATACTATGAAAAAAGATTATCATACCGTCAGAAACTTATACCGGCCCATGTCTAGACCACAGACTCACAGCACATGTGAGCATAACATTAAAGTGTCTTATATTTTCATTGTGTTTGTGTGTAAACACAAACTTAACACTTGCGTCTTTGATAGTGCCTCGCAGAAGAGCACCAAAAGAGCACCAAAAAGCATGTTAACTGTGTATATAAAGTGTATAAATCGTTCAAGATACAATAATTTGGTCACACTTTATTTTGATGGTCCGTTAGTTGAATTTAAGTTACACAGCAACTAATTCTCATTAGATTATAAGTAGACTGTTAGATTGAGGTTAGGTTAGGTTTAGTGTTGTTGGCATGTACTTGCAAAGTTTCTTTAAGTCAGTTAAATATCTGTCGAAAGAGCAGTATCAGCGGATTTTAAGCAAACAGTCTACTAATACTCAAATGGACCATCAAAATAAAGTGGTACCAATAATTAAAATTTTAACATGCAACTCCTTTATTAATGCAAGTATAAAAGCAGTGGACCAATCAGAATAATTCAGCATTCCAAGTTTCGTTTTATTTCTGATTTAAAGCTTCTGTTCACTTTAAGTTGGCATTTGACGCAAAATGGCAGGAGGAGACCCTTTAGAAACATTTCTGAGTGTTGCATCTCACATTTTTAGATGCATTTTGTGCAAATGACCACAAATGTTGCAATGTTGTGGTCTTTTTATGCCTATTTCTGGTGAGTGTCACATCTGGACTTTATTCTGGGCTGTATTTGTCTTTGCCATTCATGAACTAGACCTCTACATCTGTACCATGACAATTTGGGACTATACATATACTGTTACATATTCTTATATTACTATTATGTAATATTATTTATTACATATTAGTCCTGTATATAATAATTTCAAATATGCTGTGTGTATGTGGTGCAGTGGGTAACACAATTGCCTCACAGCAAGAAGGTCGCTTGTTTGAGCTCTGGCTATATCACTTGGCATTTCTGTGTGGAGTGTGCATGTTCTCCCCATGTTTGTGTGGGTTTCCTCCGGGTGCTCCGATTTCCCTCACAGTCCAAAAACATGTGCTGTAGGTAAATTGAGTAAGCTAAATTGTCCGTAGTGTATGTGTGTCAGTAAGTCAGTAAGTAATCGTGTCAGTTTCTTTCTTATGTTCAACACAAAATAAGATAATTTGAAGAATGTTGAACTGATAGCCATCGACTCCTGTAATATTTATATTTTTCCTACAAATGCTACCACTTTCCAACATGCTATGCCTTTCACTCACACAGTTTTCCAACTAAAAAAAAAAAAAAAAAGATTTTGTTAGCTCATTTCCTCTAGTGTCTGACAGGAGCTGCAAGTGTCCCCATTTCACTGCAGGGCCCACAGTTACCCAAGCAAAACAAGCCCCACTAATCTGAGAGAGCCTTGACCTCTGTCTATGAACTTTGTCACTGACAACTCCGGGCTGTGGTTATTACAGACATTGATTGTAATTGCTTCGTCTGGTATGTGTGCTGATTATTCTTTTGCCAGGCAGCTGAGTCCCTGGAGTAGTGTCAAGTCATTTGAGCCCTTGGTAAAATGTACACATTTCACCTACAGTACGCAACGCCTTCCACTCATCACCATCTTGCCTCCATGCAGCTACCATCCAGGTTGAGCAAGTCAGGTGGAAATAACTGGCGCAGGCGTGCTGCACGTGTCAAAAACTATGCACATGATTCAACAAGAAAGTGCCCCCCTCAGAGCTGCATTTCCTGTGAGAGATCCAACCGGCTTCAGTCTAATATCCTGTCCCGGATTAGACCACCACATCACACCAGAAGCAGAGAGATGGAGAGGTGTGATATCATTTGGCCAAAGAGAGTGCCAACAAAGTTTGACAATGTAGTTAAAAGGCCTCAATAATAATAATAATAATAATAATAATAATAATAATAATAATAATAATAATAATAATGATAATAAATAACAATTATTAATATAATAGCAATAATATTTGATAATAATAATAATAATAATGATAATAATAATAATAATAATTATTATTATTATTATTATTATTATTATTATTATTAATAAAAAAGCTATAATATTTGATAATAATAATAATAATAATATTAATAATAAATAACAATTATTAATATAATAGCAATAATATGTGTTAATAAAATTTGATGATAATAATAATAATAAAAATAATAATAATAATATGTTTTGCTTATAATAAAATAATAATTAGCTAATGTTAATAATAATAATTATAATAACTATAATAATAATAATAATAATAATTTTATTATTATTATTATTATTATTATGTTATTATCATCATCATCATCTTCATCATCATCACTAGCTAATAATAATCATCATCATCATCATCATCATCATTATTATTATTATTATTATTATTGCTAACAACAACACTAATAATAATAATAATAATAATTATAATAATAATAATAATAATAATAATAATAATAATAATAATAATAATATTTACTATAAAAGTAATATTAAAGCATGAAGTATTACATATGAAGTATATTTCCAAATATGCAAGTGTGCTTGTGTGTCAGTCTGTTTGTGTGCATCAACAATCCATTCCATTAAAAAAAAAAAAAACTTAACAACAATATATTTATTATAAATTCTCAAATATAAAATGTATTATTATTATTTTCTTTGTTGTGTATGTATGTGTGTGTGTATGTATTTATGGTAAAAATAGTCTGACTTTTATTCACTAAATAAAAAATTTATTAAAAGATAAATAAATAAATAAATGTATTAAATATATAATACATATAATATTCTCAGTTATTTATTAATAGGGTTTATGCAAGTGTTTGACTTTTGTTAAAAGTTTAAATGCTGAGGCTTACAATACTGCAATATAAAATATTTTAATAATAAAAAAATAATTGTAATATTTATTGCTATTAGTAAATATGTAAACATTTATTCAATTTGTAGTCAGCACGGTCCAAAGCTACTTTAAACTATAGGCATGGTATTCTGACAATATGATAACCTTGGATAAAAATATTACAGTATCACTCTATTGTTATTTTGCTTTTTTTTTAACACTAAACAATACTGCACTGTTCAGGTCTATAGCAGGCATGAATGAAGGTGCATTTGTGATTACTTTTTAAAATGTTTGCTGAATTGTGGGCTGACCAATAGCTTTTGATATAGGTGGGCCTTTGATGCAGGAGATCCTGTTGCCTTAAATAAATAAATAAATAAAATACTCTGACATCATGATTTAAAACTGTGATTTTCCAAACCATGGTAAACCTTGAAACTGGTTATCATCGCATGCATACTTTTAACACACTTATACAAGTATTTTATT
The DNA here is from genome assembly GCF_052040795.2 of Danio rerio. Classification (NCBI taxonomy): domain Eukaryota; kingdom Metazoa; phylum Chordata; class Actinopteri; order Cypriniformes; family Danionidae; genus Danio; species Danio rerio. Next base: position 25,958,441 of record NC_141038.1, read on the forward strand.
ACTATTTTCCCTCTCTTTCTTTAAATATCTTTAATATGTGACATTATATTTTTTAAAATAATGTTTGGCTAAACTAAGGAGATAATTTTCAGTTTTGGCTGTACTACCCTCTTTACATTTATACATCTGGCAGGTGAATATGCATTCATTGTAATTATTTTATTACAGTAGTTCCTTCATTTTGCGAAATCAAAACCCTGAGCATGGTATTACTAGCTTAATACTCTATAACATTTAATCTGCATGAAAAGATAGCAACAGCAAGTAGCATTAAAGGTCTTAATATCCTATACAAGAATAGCTGATTGTTTTCAGTCTTGGAAGTAGAGCTTACAGATAAAGAGGATCTAATGGGAAGGGAACTAATGGGGGAGCTGACAGCTACTGGACAATCGGACAGTTCCAGCAGAGTCAGTTGGCTCTATTAAGAGAAAAGGCAAAGAGGTGTAAAGGTATTAGTGAGAGAGGACGACAAAGAAAAAGCACACGGTTTAGGTCTCGCTACATTTGACTGCGTCCATCTTTGTAGCCAGGGGCTGATCCAATCATGCCCTCCATCCTACCCCCTCAACTTACCCTTCAAACAACCCCTGCCCTATCCTGTTCAGCCGTCCCAAGGGTTAATTCCCTGTCCTGGAGCTAAAACAACAGGATCACAGCCATGGTGCTAATACTCAATAGACACTGACCTACTTTGCAGGATTTGTGTAGGGGAAAATCCCTGATCCACTGCCCTAATGCCAGCGATGAAAGTGATCTAATGGTCCTAACTGCTCTGTTTAATCTGAAATCATGCTCATGTTATTAATTTCCCATTATGGGAATGTGGCTCTCCCGATGGGATTAAACGAGTCGTGTTCTCTCCCTCTCTCTCTTATTTTCTCCATTCCGATGACCTCTGCGTGCAAACGTACATGCTTGAACCATCTGGCTGTGCAAGCGCTCACATCCCCGATTTATTTGTTTGAGCATGTGCTTCCACTGATCTCCCATGACTTTTGCTCGTGATTTTGACTTTGACACCATTCGCCTACAGTTCAACCTACGTTTAATTCAACAGATGTTGCGTAATATTCACCTGGACTGTGCCTGTAGTACAATCCAATAGTTATATAACATTCTCCTTCCTTTTGAAAAAAAAAAGAGGATAAAACAAAAGGAAATCTCAATTATAATGATCTGTTGACAGATTAAAAAGGGTATCAACACCACTGATGCTCTGCTTACACTGTGTGTGTGTTATTGAACTAAACTGTGTATGAGCAATTAATGACAAACGGTGATAAACAAGGGATTTAGTTCTGGTATAACAGTCAAATATCGAAGAAACAGTTCGTTTAATTTCCACCAGGGGGCACTTGTTTCCCCAAACAGGCAGTAAAAGTTGTCAAGACACGAAAGATGCTCATCTGTGTCTGAATGAAGCACATCATGTGTGTAACTGATATCCATGATACATACTAAACACTAGACTGTTTGTATTGTACACTAATTCAGCTAAAAAATAAGCGGTTACATCTTAAAAATGCTTAATGTGCACCAACTAATTAATCAAGTTTACTTTGCTTTTCCATTTCCTTCAGATGTGACTTCATTAACAACAATCATCGTGATATTTGTCATTTAGGCTAGGGAAATTTTACACCTCATGAAAGAAATAAACATATGACAACACTCGAGACATCAAAATTGGTTTTGAAAGGAGAAAAGAAGAATCCTGACTTGAGCAGTATGCTGTTTCTTTATCAACAGATGCCACAATCCGCGCTGCCAGCTTGAACAACTACGCCAGCCTTTCTCTCTCTCACTCTCTCTCCCTGTTAGTACATGTTTTCCTATCAATCCATCAGAGTAATTTTGTATATGAAAGGCGAGAATTCAAATGGCTGAATAAGCAAAAAAAAAAAAATCCTTATGAACAAGAGTCTTTGAGTGCGTATCTAATAATGCCAAGCTGACATGCAATACATCATATTACCCATTAGCAGTTACCGGGTAAAAAGAGGAAACAAAAATCTGCAGGCTGTTGACAGATCAAAAGACCCATTTGCATCGCCTCGTGGTCTTTTCCATTCAATTTTACCATCAGAGTAACAAATACTTCATAATGCTGTGCATGGGAAAAACACAAATCAACATACAAGCTTAGCTGCCCACCTGTGGCTCATTACATGCAGTACATGAATCATGTAGTAGTGTAAAATAATAATAATAATAATAATAATAATTCATTCTCTACTCAGCTTAGTCCTTTTATTATTCTGGGGTCGCCACAGCGGAATGAACCGCCAACTTATCCAGCATATCTTTTACGCAGTGGATGGCCTTCCAGCTGCAACCCATCATTGGGAAGCATCCATACACTCTCGCATTTACACAAACATAAAGGATTAAGAGCTTGGGGGTGAAAACTTTTCAACATTTTGAATATGTCAATGTTTTTCCTTATTTTGTTGAAATATTATTGTTTTCTATTAGGTGCCGCCTTTCAGAAATAACAGAAAACACTTGAATGCTTCTCGGAACACAAATTAAATTAAATTTATCTTTATATTATGGATTTGAAAAGTTTTCACCCCCTGGATCGTAATGACTAGTGTTTCCTGCTGAAGCATCAAGCGAGGGTTTAAACCATTTTTAAAATTTGTGTTGGAGTCATCATCTTAGTGAAAAGAAGAATCGCACTACAATACAGTCACTGTTGGAAAGGGTTAAAATTTGCAAAAGATGCTGCAAAACTATCTGCAGGATATGAAGGATTTTTATTTCTGAAGAACAGCTGTCAGTTTAACTTTTTTAACTAGAGCAAATAAGAAACTCATCAACATCACAAAGCAAAAAAAAAAACACTTGTAGATTATCAGGAAACCACCCACATTGGGTAAACTTTTGCATCGGGCCATTTAATTTATTTCAGCTATGGTTTTGTTTTTTGTTTATATGCAAACATATGTTATGTCAAATATCTTACTCTGGATAGTAATAAATAAAACTTAAAAAAGCTTAGTCCCTTTATTAATCCGGAGTCACCACAGCGGAATGAACTGTCAACTTATCCAGCACGTTTTCACACAGCGAATGCCCTTCCAGCTGCAACCCATCTCTGGGAAACATCCACACACTCATACACTACGGACAATTTAGCCTACGCAATTTACCTGTACCGCATGTCTTTGAACTGTGGGGGAAACCAGAGCACCCGGAGGAAACAAATGCAAACGCAGGAAGAACATGCAAACTCCACACAGAAATGCCAACTGACCCAGCAGAGGCTCGAACCAGCGACCTTCTTGCTGTGAGGCGACAGCACTACCTACTGCGTCACTGCGTTGCCCTATTATTATTATTGGTAGTAGTAATAAAAGCAATAATGACTGGAGTAATAATTTCATTTCAAACCACATACAATAAGTAATAAACAAATATTAATTAAATAAATATTTAACAAATTAACAATTTTTTTTTTACATTTAATAAATGCCGCCTTGATGAACAGAATAACTTTCTTAAAAAAAAAAAAAAAAAAAAAACATGGTAAAAAAAACCTGACCCCAAACTTTTGACTGGACCTGTATGTACATGTATAAACATGTAGTTCATGTAGCATATTTACTGTATTCATCTAGGATTATCAAAACAGTGTATTTGGGTGCTCTTCCTTTCGTCTGATTTTTGTTCAATAAAACATTACTTTTTTTTTTGCTTTTCACCAAATCCAGTCATATAAACCGCCAACTTATCCAGCAAGTTTTTACGCAGCGGATGCCCTTCCAGCCGCAACCCATCTCAGAAAAACATCCACACACACTTATTCACACACAAACACTACGGACAATTTTACCCTACCCTGTTCACTTGTATCACATTTCTTTGGACTATTAGGGAAACGGGAGCACCTGGAGGAAATCCATGCGAACGTAGGGAGAACATGCAAACTCCACACAGAAATGCCAACTGAGCCAGCCGAGGCTAGAACCAGCAACCTTCTTGCTGTGAGGCGACAGCACTACCTACTGCACCACTGCGTCGCCATTAATATTATTATTATTACATTTACATTTAGTCATTTAGCAGACGCTTTTATCCAAAGCGACTTACAAATGAGGACAAGGAAGCAATTTACACAACTAAGAGCAACAGTGAATAAGTACTAAAGGCAAGTTTCAGGTCTGTAAAGTCTAAGAAGATAAGTATTAGTAGTATTAGTTTTTTTTTTTTTTTTTTTTTTTTGTACAGTTAGTGTGATATTCAAAGAGGCAATTGCAGATTAGGAAGTGAAGTGGAGACTAAATAGTTGAGTTTTTAGTCGTTTCTTGAAAGTAGCGAGTGACTCTGCTGTTCTGATGCAGTTAGGGAGTTCATTCCACCAACTGGGCAGATTGAGCGTGAGCGTTCGCGAAAGTGATTTCTTCCCTCTTTGGGATGGAACCACGAGGCGACGTTCATTCACAGAACGCAAGTTTCTGGAGGGCACATAGATCTGCAGAAGTGAGAGCAGATAAGAAGGAGCTAGGCCAGAAGTCACTTTGTAGGCAAACATCAGAGCTTTGAATTTGATGCGAGCAGCAACTGGCAGCCAGTGCAAACGGACTAGCAGCGGAGTGACATGAGCTCGTTTAGGTTTATTGAAGACAACTCATGCTGCTGCATTCTGGAGCAGTTGAAGAGGCTTGATAGAGTTAGCTGGAAGCCCGGCTAGTAGAGAGTTGCAGTAATCCAGTTTGGAGAGAACAAGAGCTTGAACAAGGAGTTGAGCTGCATGTTCAGATAAGAAGGGTCGGATCTTTCTGATGTTATAGAGTGCGAATCTGCACGATCGAGCAGTTCTAGAAATGTGGTCAGAGAAGTTTAGTTGGTCATCAATCGTTACTCCAAGGCTTTTCACCATTTTGGATGCAGTAATGGTTGCCCCATCCATCTGGATTGAAAAGTTATGGTGTAGAGTCGAGTTGGCAGAAACTACAAGCATTTCCGTTTTTGCGAGGTTCAGCTGAAGATGATGATCTTTCATCCAGTGTGAAATATCCAACAGGCAGGCTGAGATACGAGCTGGAACCGAGGGATCATCAGGATGAAAAGAGAGGTATAGCTGGGTATCATCAGCATAGCAGTGGTAGGAGAATCCATGTCTCTGGATGACTGGTCCTAGAGATGATGTGTAGATGGAGAAGAGAAGTGGCCCAAGAACAGAGCCTTGAGGTACCCCAGTGTTTAGATGCTGTAGGTTGGACACCTCTCCCCTCCAAGACACCCTGAATGACCTGTCAGAGAGGTAAGATCTGAACTATTGTATAACAGTGCCCGCAACGCCCAGTGACTCGAGCGTAGATAGCAGGATCTGGTGGTTGACAGTGTCAAAAGCAGCTGACAAGTCCAGCAAAATGAGGACTGATGATTTAGAGTCTGCTTTAGCCAGTCTGAGATCCTCCACGACCGAGAGCAGGGCAGTCTCAGTTGAGTGGCCTTTCTTAAAGCCGGATTGCTTGTTGTCCATGAGATTGTTTTGAGTAAGAAAGTCCAGAACTTGATTGAACACTACTTTCTCCAGAATCTTGGCCATGAATGGAAGCAGGGATACTGGTCTGTAGTTTTCAAGTAGCGTATGGTCCAGGTTGGGTTTCTTTAGCAGTGGGGTTACCCTAGCCTGCTTAAATGAAGTGGGGAATAAACCAGAGTCAAGAGATGTGTTAATTATGTGAGTCAGTATTGGTATGACTGCAGGAGAGATGGCTTGCAAGAGATGAGAGGGAATGGGATCGAGTGGGCAGGTGGTTGCATGGCTAGATAGCACGAGTTTGGACACCTCAGACTCAGAGAGCTGAGAAAAAGAGGTGAGTGTGTGTGGTGTTGGTGTTGTATCTTGCGTGTTTGTTGTAGGTGCAGTAAATTGAGCACTGATTTTTGCAGTTTTGGTGCAAAAGAATGTAGCAAAGTCATCAGTAGTAAGTGTGGAGGATGCGGGTGGAGGAGGAGGATAGAGGAGGGAGGAAAATGTTTTAAAAAGTAGGCGAGGATTAGTGGCATTGTTGATTTTCAGACGGTAATATGTCTGCTTTGCAGAAGTAACCTCAGCTGAGAAAGAGGACAGAAGAGTTTGGTATGTTAAGAGCTGTGCAGGATTTTTAGTTTTCCGCCAAATTCTCTCTGCAGCCCGAAGTTTTGAGCGATGCTCACGGAGAGCATCTGAGAGCCAGGGTGCAGGAGGACTGGCACGGGCTGGCCTGGACTGGCAGGACTGGCACGGGCTGGCCTGGATAATTATTATTATCATCCTCATTAGTAGTAGTAGTTATTTGTAAGGTCATGACTGGTTGTGTAAGCATTTTACAGCATATCATACTGTGAATGAATGTGTATGTGACAAATAAAATTTGAATTTGACAACTATTTTATTATTTTACTTCTTGTATGACCTGAAAAAGAAACAAGAAGGCATTAAAACAACCCTAATATGAGAAAAGGATCGATTACTTTTTATTTTGCACAAATTATTGGTTTATGCCCACTAGTTTTCATACATTTAACTGCATTCATTCATTATAAGTGACCAGCATTTAGTTAAAAATGAGAGGCACAAAACAATTTCAAACATTTTTAATTTTTATTAACCAATTCTAATGTATGTGCTATTATGGCAAATGAAGGGCTACGGTCCAAAGATGACCTGTTGTGTCAAACTGACTCAGGATTATACGAGTGAAGATGCTTGCACAAAGATTTTAATTAGTATAAAATTGCAAAACAAAAAAAACAAAAAAAAGGAAAGAGGGCAACAGCTCAAAAAGCCTTACAACACTGCTGTGCTTCAGAATGTATCTTAACACAAGTCAAAGAACACAGTATCCTCAACGACGCCTGTTTTGATGTTCTCAAACTTACTTTAATTGCTTTATTAGATCAATTCACCTCATACCTCATCTAAAAGCTGTGGGAATTGTCCAAATACCCCCTACACACACAGAACAGAACATCCTCTTGCATAGAACATGACCAGGTTCAAAAGTTCAAGCCAGTCGCATCGGTGACCATCAAAAAAAGAGCTCTCTGATCAGGCAGCTGTACATGCGCTGTTAAAAATTCATAAAACCACAAATGTGCAAAATGTACGCACCAGGACGACAAGTTTATGCAAATTCAAAGTGCACACACTGTGGCATGAAGCACTCTTCCAGTGCAAAATATAGAAAGGAAATTCTCTTTTCCAGTTCAAGGTGGTTCTAAAAAGACCCCTCAAGCGCAAGTTACTCCAAGGACCTATATTTAAACCTTGTACTTTTAGGTTCAAAGAGCAATGCCCTTAGAAACTTGGCACCATGAATTATTTGCGAGGGAAAAGGCATGATGCATCTTTTAACATGTGCAGTCACTTCAGACTGCAAAGCCTACAAATGTCATGTCCTCTTAAGATCAAAAGTAATTGGTCAGGCTGCACAACAAGACACAGGGGTAACAAGGCAGTTTACCAGTGTAACAGACTCAAATGACAGAGTGTGAGAGCAGAACTGAGCTAATAGACCCACTGCAGGAGAGGAGACTGGCAAAACTGCATGCTACTTCATTCTATTTTCTCACCGCAGATGCATGTTATATTTTTACCATGTTTTTGACTCACATCTAACATAAGCAAATGTGTTATGAAATATTTTGTTTGGAGGAAAGAAAAGGGGGAAAAATCAGTTTTAGCAAAGAACAGGGCTTCTCAAAGTCCGTACTCTAGTCTGGATCTGGACCACGAGGGTATTCAATCCGGACCGACTCCATTTTGTATTGCAAGACGATGGCCACTATAGAAAGAAACACGGACATTTCAAACAGCAGTATCTACAATATAAAAAGATATACAACACAACACCTAAAGTTTACATTACTGATTTCAGTTGCATTCTGAGCTGCATGCAATGCTTTTTAATGCCCACACCTAACTCCATGCCTAACCCTATCTCTCACAGTGACGTCACTAGCTCTACTGAGTGCAATGAGTCTGACATTGCATCTCTGAGATATGCAATTATGGTTATCAGTAGTTTTGCCACATTTGTGTTGTATTTAATGTGTTTTGAACGCAAATGGCATTTTATTTAATGAAAAATAAACAGTGTTGGTGTGATGCATGTTATGAATGTTAATTAAATACAAGTTATGTAAAATTAGTTGTTCCGGACCTTTGACCTTAATAAAAATTCTGACTTGGACCTTTTAATTGAGAAGCTAATTGAGAGCTAAATTATTAAGGTTTAAAAAACATATTATCTGTTAGTGAATTGCCATCACATAAAAGCAATAAAAAATACTGTAGCAAAGCGGACTGCATTAACTGTAGTATTATATTTATTAACTAAAATTTTAAAAAGCTAAACTTTTTCACTACATTTAAATATTATGAACATGACAATGATTCATAAAAATGCATTGTTTGCATGTTATATTTCAGCTATTGAATGATCTTTTTTGTCCTTAAATAATTTCATATATTACATTAGTTAAATCTTATTAAACAATCCATAATATTAACTTAATATATTATATTAAATGCGTTACCTGTATCATAGAGGTATTGCACAAAAGTTAAATCAAGAAAGCCAGGATACCAGAAAAATTCCCAGCTTGACCTCCCAGCCCTCCTGGCTTAGTCTATTACATGTTTGCAGATCCAGGTTGAGAACAAGCCGCTATGTCAAGTCAGGATAAGATAGCCAGAATAAGTGCACATGCATTCTTCATCAAACCATGAAATGTATAACAGAATCAATGATGTAAATATGAAAAAACCCAAAGTGAGCCAATCAGGTGACACCCTATTGCCCCTCTTTCCCCACCAATCTGGTAACTCTGACTGATCTGAGAACTCCATTTACTTTCATGCAGAGATTTAATGGAAGCATATGAGGTGGTGTATTAAAAATGAAGATAACATTGGTCATTCACTTTGCCTTAAATCTGACTAGTGGACATTGATGCTACTAAAGACATTTATCATGAACATTATTCCAAACACTTGTTTTCTACAAGTTTAGATTACTTCAAACACTCAATATTGCACATCATGTTTATGTTATTTGATTAGCTTATTTAATCTAAATATAATAATTTATATGTATTGCTTTCATTTGTTTTTTCTTTCTAACAATATATGTACAGTATATTCAAGAGTTCACACTTAGCTGATGATTGCTCATAAGGTCCACGAGCCCAGGGCTCCCTCCTGTTTGCAGGGTGAGAGGAGAGTTTGAGCTCAGGTAGGTCTTTAGACCTCTTATAAGGGGCTAGTGATAAATTAAAGACTGCTGTATAGAGATATACTGTTGGTTAAGAGCTTGACTACATAGTGTCAATTTGGATTGGTCAATTAACCTACTGTATGGCGCATGTTTTTTCAACTGTGGGAGGAAACCGGAGAACCTGGAAAAAACTCACGCGAGCACGGGGAGAACATGTAAAATCCACACAGAAACGTCGACTGGCCTATAGGGACTTAAACCAGTGACTTTTTTGCTGTGAGGCAACAGTGCCAACCACTTGGCCGCCGTGCTGCCCTATTAAAGATAAAGGAGGGGGAGTAGGGATGGAAGGGGGAATTCTTCAAGGTGAAGATAACTGAAGCAATAAGCTCTGGTTACTTATAATGAGTTAGGAATCATATGATCAGGTTATTATGCGATAGCTAATACAGGACCAGCCGTGAGCAATCATAAGCATGTGCTCCTCTCAAAATTAGTTTATAACTAAACTTCACTACTTGTATGTATACTTGTATAGTGCTCAGCACAAATGAGTACACCCCTTTAGAAAATGTATATTTTTAACCATTTCTCAGTGAATATAGACAAAATTATTTTGGTGTATTTAAGAAACATATTTTTATTTAACAGTTAAACTCAAACCAAACATTTACTCTCCACACATTATTAGAATTATAACTATATTTAAATTGTAGTGAGTTATTGCAAAATAAATAAAAAAACGCATAACTTTCAAAGATTTCAACTGACTTAAATATTTTGTTTTTCTTGATTTTTCCTTTATTAAGATTTTTCCTAAACATATTAACTTTGGTACTAATTTCTGGATTCTGATCTTAATTTGTTGTTGTTGTTGTTGTTGTTGTTGTTAAATTAGTTTGTTTCATCATTCATTCTGATTAATCTAGTGTATACACATGCATATGATTCTAAATCATCTGATAGAGAATATAAATTTAAAACAGATTTATCAGGGGTGTACTTATTCATACTGAGCACTGTACAGTACATACAGTACATTTATTTTCATACATCTACATCTATTTTATATCCTTTTTTTATATCTCCCCTATATTTAAGTCTGAAATGGCCATATATAAACAAAATTATTAATGTAATTGAACATACATATTTAATTTAATATTTAGAAAATATATGTAAAGAATACATCTCAGTAACTTAGTTGCATAAAAGCAGGCTAAATTAAGTTAAGGCTAAATTCAACTGGAATAGTTTAATCCCAGCTTATATCTTATCTTCCTTTTGTGCAATACAACTGAGCTCATTTTCCAGTCATTCAGCTGTTCTCCTGATATGACAGAACTGACAGAGTGTACTTTCTCTGATTTTAGAGAATTCAATAAAAGGAGTTTTGTATTTTTTTTTTAAAAACAATTTTGGGACAAAATTATTAGCCCCTTTAAGCTATTTTTTTTTTTTCGATAGTGTACAGAACAAAACATCATTATACAATAACTTGCCTAATTACCCTAACCTGCCTAGTTCACCTTATTAACCTAGTTAAGCATTAAAATGTCACTTTAAACTGTACAGAAGTGTCTTGAAAAATATCAAGTAAAATATTATTTACTGTCATCATGGCAAAGATAAAATAAATCAGTTATTAGAAATAGGTTTCTAAAACTACTATGCTTAGAAATGTGCTGAAACAATCTTCCCTCCATTAAACAGAAATTTGGGAAAAAATAAACAGGGGGGCTAATAAGTCAGGGGGGCTAATAATTCTGATATATATATATATATATATATATATATATATATATATATATATATATATATATATATATATATATATAAACCGTGTTGACTAATCAACTATGTCCCTGCTTGCAATATTGATAGTAAAATGATCTATTACACGTTCTCAATAGATACAGAAAGGAAAATGAGAAAACTGAGAAATACAGATGGCTCTTGAGGTGTTGGCAGTTGTGTAAGTCAGTGTTCAGGGTCAGGTCAGGGAGGATCTGGAGACCACAGAGCAGAAGATATGGATTGGGTCAGCGAGCAGGACAGTCTGGTAAGAAGGGAGACGCTGAGGGTTTTGTGAGGGGTGTGTGTGTGATGGGTTTCTGTACCCTGGAAGGAGGTTAGATGCAGAGGAGCAGGTGTTGCCCTCTGTGTCCATAGCCAGCAGCTCTCGAGCACTTCCCTCAGAACCCAACTGTCAGCTTTGATAAGCAGGCTTCTCCATGCTCCACATGATTCTCACTTGATACTAGAACTCAGTCCAGCATAAGTACAGTGAACAAATGTAACATCATTTTTGCTTGGAAATAAGAACTTACAAATAGGTTGTGCTGAATGTGGGTAAAGCAGTCATTTTTTAGAACAGATTTTAAAATTTGGCAAGCATCAAAGGTCCCCCTGTATACCAGTGAACATTCAAAGTTGATGTGTATAACTGAAAATTAGTGGCTCAAGGTGAGATTTTTGAATATAGAAAAAAAAAAAACATTGCAGTACAGGTACTTTCATTTTGGTGTGCTATAATCATATCATAATTACTACTAAGGCCCTGTTTACACTGATGTGTTTTTAGTTTTAAAATGGTTTTGAAACTAAATTTTTCACATCCACATTGACATGGGCTTCATTCATGCGCACCCACTTTCTTGGTTTAAACCAAGCGGCAACCTCCCTCTCTCCCTCAGGTAGCCAATACGGAAGTAACTAAAACTGCAATTCATCCGAAATTCCGCTAATCCTGGCCGCTTCTGGCTCCAAAACAGAGCAAATTTCAATTGAGCCCACTGTTAGAATGGCCAACTTTACAGCAGAAAAAAAGGTGTTTACAGCCTGGTACAAAAAAGATTTTGGTTAATATAGCTAATATTACCCTTCATGACAACTGTGAGGGGGGTGAATTTTTTTTATAACTCATCCGTTTCCTTTATATTAAGTTATATTAAGTTTGCATAATTAAGGGCGTGGCCACTTGAGTGACAGCTAGGTCTCGTTGGTCGCCGCACGTCACCTCAGCTGAATCCTGCAGATTAGCCACTGAACTCGGCATATTTGTTGTATTTTTGTGTTGTTTTATGTTGCTTTTAACTGCCTTTTGGACTTGTTTCCTACAATTATTAGATGGCATGGCATGCTGAGTGCACTTAATTGTGCTCACAAACAATTCACGAGGCCTCCATTTCCCATGTGAGTAAAGTTATATATTTATATACCATCTCTATACATGTATTTGTTTTATTTAAGATCATTTATCGTTTATATTTAGAGCTGTAATGCACTCCAGAATCTGACAGATTGATTAGCTGTAGGCTCTAGAACAGTCGTCTGAAGCGTTGTCATACAGTGTTATGCTGGATTTCATCAATAGTCTTACATTAATTAACACAGACTATATCTGAAGTGTTTGGAAGTAATTCGCGTTTTCCTGCTGTTGAAAAACGTCATAAGAACAATGTTTAGTGGCTCAATATATTACTGCAGTGGTTTTAAAAGTCTAAACACTTTATTGATATAGTATACAACCAAGCACAAGTGGTCAGAATACAAACGAGTCACAGGTGATAAAGTATTAAGCGTTCTCCCAAAGTGTGTCTGAACCAGGTCCAAGGTAAATACCAGCACGTGTCTGTAGCTCCGCTCACTCTCCGCCTCTTTGCCCTTGTTTGGTATCCCGCCGTGGGTGGGATGACGCGCGAACAAAATGGCGACGGTTGACCGCGCCTACTTGTGGCTTCTTTTTTTTTTTTTTTTTTTTTTTTTTATTAAACAGTAAATTATTACAGTATAATGAAACATTAGGAACTACATAAGGAACATAAAAGATGCCAGGGGGATAAAACAGTAAAGAAGGGGAGAAAATACAATAAATTGCATAATAGATACATATAACGTAAAGCTTGAAATAAAAATACAATATTAATAGTGTAAGTAAATCAAAACAAAGTACCACTTTTTACAGGGGAATTTTAAATAGGGCATGACAAGATAATGTTTTCCTAGCCTTAGTGTTTCCTGAACCGGAAAGTGTTTCAAAGTATTGTTTCAGTTCTTTTATGAATACCTTAAAAAGCGGTTTATTATTGGAGAATTTGCATTTATGGATATGATATTTAGCAAGTAAAAGTAAAAGATTTATGAAGTAGAACACTTTTTCTGTACTACTGTCTGTATCAATAAAACCAAATAATACATTTTCCCAAAGCAAAGAAAAATTGGAATATATAAACTCAATTACAAATTTGCAAAAGTTACCCCAAAATGTTTTTGTGTAGGAACAATACCAAAATAAATGTACAGTTGTTTCTTCTTTTGAATTACAGAAAGTGCACATTGTGTTAATATTTAATTTAAATCTTTTTAAATAGCTACTCACTGGGTAGAATCTGTGAATTAATTTAAAAGACACTTCTCTGACTTTGTTCACAATAAGATATTTGTGTGGCAAAAGCCAAACTTTTCTCCAGTTTGAAATATTTGTAAAATTGCTCCAGTAAGTAATAACATAAGATTTTGCAACAACTTCTTTCTGAAATAAAATACGGATTGATTTGTTAGTTGAGTTTGGAACAAGACAAGCTTTGCCCACTGTTGTTTCAAATGGATCACAGAGAGATGGTGTGATACATAGAGTTCTGTTCAAGCCTTTAAACAGTGTAATAATTCCTGCAGGAACAGCATCAAATACAATGGCAAATTCTTTTGGTGAGACAGGAAAATTGAACTTCTGTAAGAACTCATAATATGATAGCAAAAAGCCATTTTCATTAAAGAGATCATGAACTAAAATAATTTTTTTATCATACCAACTCTGAAGAAATAAGGATTTGTTTTTGTAGAGTATATTGCGGTTATTCCAAACAAAAAAAGAGTGTGGAGAAAAGTTGTGTTTATAGATAAGAGACCAAGCAAGAAGCATTTGCTTGTGAAATGCCGAGAGCTTTACAGGTAACTTCTCAATATTATAATGACACAGGGAGAGAAAGTTCAAGCCACCCAGCTGTGAAAAAATATAATTAGGGATATAATTCCAAATCGATGTGGGGCACTTTAAAAATTGTTTCATCCAATTAACTTTAAAGGTGCAATTTAATGTATTAAAATCTAAAAAATTTAGTCCTCCGTTTTCATAGGTGTTCATAACAACTGTTTTCTTAATGTAATGTGTACGATTTCTCCAAACAAAGTTAAATAATAACTTGTCTATTGTTTTACAAATTTTGTTTTCTAATTGCAAGACCAAAGCGGCATAGATTAATCTGGATAGACCTTCAGCTTTAGTAAGTAGCACTCTTCCATTTAAAGAGATATTTCTTTGAAGCCACTGATTAAGTTTTTTATGAGTTTTTTCTATAATTGGAGTAAAATTTTCACTACAGCGTATGGATTCATTTTTGGTTATAACAATTCCTAAATAAACTACTTTTTCTTTAATCGGGATATTGCAAATAGAGGGAGCATCACAATCTTTCACAGATAATAATTCACATTTGGCAATATTCAGGCGTAAACCAGATGCTTCTGAAAATGTATTTATTACTCCTAAAGCTATGGCAACTTGATCACTATTTTTTAAAAAGAGAGTAGTGTCATCCGCTAACTGACTGACAATCACTTCCCTTTCTGCTATATTGATGCCTAGAAGATCACTTTGCTTAATATGATCTGCTAATAATTGTGCAGCCAGTAGAAATAAATAAGGAGAAATGGGACATCCTTGGCGTATGCCCCTTTTAACATCAAATCACTTGTGGCTTCTTTTGCGCTCTTTAGAAACCTATGGGTGACGTCACGGATACTACGTCCATATATTTTACAGTCTATGGTTTAAACATGAGGGTAAATGCTGTCCTCAATAGACATACAGTATTTAAACTACTGCTAAACTAGTACAGAAACGTAGGAAAAAATCACACTCTATGTCTATATCTCTCTCATTTGAGTGTTGCATTGCTGTATATATTGTGTGTAGAGTGTAACCGGTGCACTGTATATACTATAGTATACTCAGTTTTACTCTATATATTCATTACAAAAAGTAAATAATAATAATAATGATAAAAATCATAGTAATAATAATAATAATAATAATAATAATAATAATAATAATAATAATAATAGAGCAGCCCGGTGGCGCAGTAGGTAACGCTGTTGCCTCACAGCAAGAAGATCGCTGGTTCGAGCCTTTGCTGGATCAATTGGCATTTCTGTGTGTTTGCATGTTCTTCCCGTGTTCACGTGGGTTTCCTCCAGGTGCTCCAGTTTCCCCCACAAGTCCAAAGACATGTGATACAGGTGAATTGGTAAGCTAAATTGTGTGTATAGTTTACAGTGTGTAAATGAGTATGTATGGGTGCTTCCCAGTGACTGGTTGGAGCTGGAACTGCGTAAAACATATACTGAATAAGTTGGCGGTTCATTCCGCTGTGGCAACCCCTGAATAATAAAGGGACTAAGCCAAAAAGAAAATGAATGAATTAATGAATGATGATAGCAGCACGGTGGCTCAGCGATTAGCACTGTCACATCACAGCAATAAGGTTGTTGGTTTGAGTCCCGCCTGGGTCAGTTGGCAATTCTGTGTGGAGTTGTATGTTCTCTCCGTGTTTTTTTTTGTTTATGAGTGTGTATGCGTGTGTGTGTGTGTGTGTGTGTGTGTGTGTGTGTGTGTGTGTGTATGTGTGTGTGAGAATAAGTGTGTATGGGTGTTTCCCAATACTAGGATGCAGCTGGAAGGGCATCCGCTGTGTAAAACTTATGCCAGAATAACAATGTGACGAAGTGAAGATTCATTCCGCTGTGACGACCTCTGAATAGAGACTAAACCAAAGAAAAATAAATGAATGAATGAATGAATGAATGAATGAATGATACACAGACAGACCGACAGACAAATGGACAGACCAACAGATCCTGGTGTTGCTACCAAAACATTCAAGGTGAAATGGGGTTATTTTGTTTAATGTCCTATTCAGGCTGCATCCATTATACTGATAAAACCTTCTGACGTACGACTCAGCAGAGGGAGCAAAAATAGTATGACTGAGGTCAGACATCTCTAGTCACAGACACATTAAGCAATGTGGGGCAAGCTGTACTGAGAAACATTCTGCCTTCTCGAAGATTAGTGAAAAAAAGAACAATGTTTGACTTACTCAATGTAAACAAAAACCTCAGCACATAAGGATGGTGATATCATGCAAGACACTGTAAAAAAAAAAAAGAACATCCAGAAGCTTCCATATTCACCAATTTGACAGCAGAAATCTGTAGCAAGCAAGGTTTTTTGTACTGATTAACAGTTCAACTGATATGGTAAAAAATGGTGAGCACACAAAAATGTAATGTGTGTGAGTGTATATATTTGTGTGAGGCAGGAGTAGGACAGCTGTCAGGCTCTTGTCAGGACAGAATTGGGTTAGAGAAGCTTACATGACCCAGACATTTGAGTCACCCCCGGGGTCAGGGGCCAGTCAGGCATGGCAAGACATCACCAACCCATTTGCCAATCCACTGAAAGGATGTGTATTGGGTCCTAAAGGGTCCCAAAGGGCCTGTATAACACATCTCAGAGAGATATGTACATAAATTATTAGAATGAATCATAATTTGACTGTGCCATGTTGTTTACAAGATAAATTCCAGTTTACACTAGGGCTGTCAAGAGATGACATTTTCACTATAAGATTGTCACAAAAAAATTAAGATAACATTGTTATACCTATTACAAGGTTTCAAATTGTCACCGACTCGGTCCCGGTCATTCCCCTCGCTGACCAGCAGAGGCCGCCCTCTCCGGACTTTTAGCATTACATCATCCATCTACACTGATTGCGAATACACCTGATCTGAATCTTGTTAACGACCCACGTACCTCATATAAGCCGCACTCAAACACTCAGTCAGTGCGAAGTCTTGTTCAGCCCCGGCCAGCATTACTGAGCGTTATATCCAGCCTGATCTCTTGTGTACGACTCCAGCCTGTCTCTTACTAGTGGTGGGCAAAGCGAGGCTTCGTGAAACACTGAAACTATCGAAGCAAATGTGTCGAAGCTTCGAAACACCACTCTAAGGTGACACCTAGTGGTCATTTTAATTATATTTCACTGAAACAGCTTCAGCAAAGAACAGTTGAGCAAATTAGGGTATGAAATCCCACTTTGCAGCCCTGAATCTGCAAGTGGTTTAGACGAGCGGTTTGAGTCCGTGACCACCATGCGGGAATAATGGGTTCGAATCCATGCTGAAACAACTATTTTGAAATGCTTTAATAGCAGTTGGTAATGCTTTGTTATTGTATCGTTTTGTTTCAACATTGCTATGACATACGAATAAACACCTTGTAAATAAATTTGTATTGTTTTGTTTATAAAACAGGGTTGTTGCTAGATCAGATACAGTTGTGGCCAGAAGTTAACAATAATTATTTATATTATTAATTAAATTTCCCATTGTATTTTATTAACGTCTATCCAAAACCTAAACCCATCACAGTACTTTAAAAATATTAATTATTGTTTTACAGTGTATAAAAAATGATGCTAAAATAATGGCATATCCGTAGCTGTATCCTATCTAGACTACACCATAAAACAGTAACATGATTAAAGTATATAAAATCATGATTTTGTAGTATTTGGACTAGTCGGGATTCGAACCCAAAATAAATTTGTAACACAGATCTGTGGTGCACACGCACAGTCCACTAAGCCATACAACACACTGTTACATCATTGATCATGCCAGTCAAATGCAGATTCTCCGGGTCATGAAACGCCTCTGAAATGATCAATGCTTTGAATCGCTTTAGTCACGTGACCAAGTGTTTCGAAACACTTTAGTCACGTGACCTGGGTGTTTCGGATCATGCTTCGGTACAGTGTTTCGAAACACTTGCGCTTCGGGATCTCGACACTGTGTCGAAACGTCAGTTTCACGTCAGCCATCCTTATCTCTTACTTTGCTTCGCCTTCTGCCTGCCCTCGACCCACGCCTGATATACGGACTCTGATTCTCGCTGCCTGCCCTCGACCCAAGCCTGTTACACGGACTCTGATTCTCGTTGCCTGCCTTCGACCCAAGCCTGATACACGGACTCTGATTCACGCTCGCTGCTCTCTACTCATGCCTGGTAACTCACTCTGTATCTGTTCACCGTCATTCTTGAAACCATTACTACTACTGTGGCTGTGTGTGTGCACCCAGGTGCATATTGTGTGTTTGAGTGAAGTTGTGATTAATAAATACTGCATAATGGATCCCCGTGTCAGTCTCCTCGTTACACAAATATAATTGTCATTCCAAATCTAAAATTGTGATTTCTAAGATCTGGCATTTTTACAAGACTTTACAATCTTCAGTGTTTCCCTTACCATTATATTAGGGAGGCGCCTCTCTTTCCCACGGCTTTCCCTGCGCATCTTGAAGTCAAGTTAATTATATTTTATATATAGTGCCAGATCACAACTTCTTCTAATAAACAAGCTAAATAGCCGTATGTAATATCTTATTAACACAACGGCATGTGATTTCTGTCTCTACATGGTCGTGAGATTACAAATTTCTGCTCTCTTAATTGCGCACAGTGGAGTTTTAGCCACTCTCTGCTGTTTGGAAATGAGTGTGTGTGTGTCATATCTGACAGGACCTAAGACGCACGTATGCTCACGTATATTATGCATACCCTACAGCAGTCAAACACAGGTAAATGATGTGTGGGAGCGTAATGCGTTTACATCACAGCAGCTAGAATATATAGATGCAATAGGACCTCTGTTTAGTTTATTGGCGTGATTCGCGCAAGTGATGCTCTCTTTGTTGCAAATGCAGTCACTGAATTTCCAGTGTTTTGAGCTGCTATGACGCGTTCGCCCCTATCTAGTGTCTCATCCAACCTTATGAGCTTTCCCGGAAGCACCTTGAGTCTTCTCCAAATTTATACCTACCAGCCCTGTGATCCCAAAATTAGTTAAAAACTCGGAAATAATGACAGCGAGAATGAATGAGCAAGAGAACAGGGGCCTCATGTATCAACGCTGCGTACGCACAAAAACTTTGCGTACGCCAGGTTTCACGCTCAGAATCGCTCACGTTTGGATTTACTAACAATGAACTGAACGTGGGAATGTGCGCAGCTTCACGGCAGCTTTCTGGCAGGCGTACGCACATTTTGTGCGTGTCTGTTTTATTTCCATTGGCGACTCCTAGAGGCAGTTGTGTTAAATTCCTTTCTACAAAGTGTCTGAGCCTTGCAATAGCAGCTGTATGAGACGGGTTCAGCAGGTATATAAGGTTTCCATACCATACATTTGACCAGCTAAACATTAAAGCACAATTTGCAGCAGTCGCCTGTTTTCCCAATGTAATCTGAGCGATCTACCGCACGCACATTGCTATAAAGACACTATCTGAAGATGAATTTGCATGCGTGAATCAGAAACATTTCCATTCAATAAATGTGCAAATAAAATATGATGCTTATTGATATGAACTTATTGATGATTCCTACTTGTCTTTCTTGTGATAAATAGTTGGCAAAATCTGATATGTAGCGGGGGAAAAAACAAGAGAGTTCATCAGACGCTGGATTCGAGCCGAGTTCATGCTCGTTCGTGTCAATTCATAATCACATGCGTCTTACGAGCGCGCCACTGAGACTGTTAAGCGTCCTGCAACATTTTACAGATATAAACCACACTATTTCTTTTCTTTAATGCACTCAGTGCGATGTTCAGACCCAACTGTGTTGACCGCATCAGCTAAACTCTCCCACTCTATTTTTTTCTTTTGTTGTTAATTCCGGAGAACAAACTTGCAAATAACACCGCTTTTCTCCGGTCTACCTCCAAAAGCAGCACCTCCAATTCACATTCTGTTCAAAGTTTCTCTTTTTGCTTGATTTTGACATTGCTTTTTCGTTGGATTTTGCCATTAGCATAGTCATAAGCATATTCATATGGGGGAGGAGGCAGGGAGGGGTTTTGTGCTCGTGCATGTTGCGCTCAGTTTCATGTTCATTCAGATGTACAAAAGAATATGCGTGAGATTCGGCGTACGCAGTGCTTCATACATCTGAAATTTTTTCTGCGTACGCACATTTACAGCTTTGTGCGTACGCAATGTTTTAGTAAGATTTCCACGCAAGTCTTCGTACATGAGGCCCCAGATCACGAAAGGCATAGTGATGGTCTAAGCCAGGGGTGTCCAAACTTGGTCCTGGAGGGCCAGTGTCCAGCATATTTTAGTTTCAACCCCAATTAAACACACCTGAACCAGCTAATCAAGCTCTTTCTAGGTGTACTAGAAACTTCCAAGGAGATATGTTGAAATAAGTTGGAGCTAAACTATGCAGGAGTTTGGAAACCCCTGGACTAAGCATTACATTTCTTCGGTTAAATGAATAGAGGGTTTTGAACTTGCGATATCTTTACTACTCTATCTCTCTCATTGATGGATTTGCTGTCAATAGTTGTAGACGAGCAAAATATAACAATGTAATTTGGAAACACTGCAAATTATGGAAGAAGAGTTCAACATGTCTCAATCAAGAAAAAGTTTGGACCTATAAATCTAATACATCTTTACTAAAAGGTGGACCTATACACTGTTTATTGCAATAAGTATATTACAAGAATATACTTATAATATAAAGTTGCAAATCTTTTACAAAAGTACTTTACAGTAGGTTTGACTTCACAAAACAAAAAAAAATTCTTGGCCACTGTCCCACTGCACCAAATTTCATCCTGCGTTTTTCCCACTGAATACGGTATGTGGAACACATGAGCAAAATCGGTCAGAGAAATAAAAGATTTAAGGAAATTCAAAAAAGTGATCAAAAGATTGTTGTCTGATGAGGTTAGTTAGTTTGCATGGTGGATGATGATGTTTTATTCTATAGGTTATTGCATGGCGAGTAATTTTGTTCCTGTTTTGAAATGTGGAGTTACTGTTTGTTTTATGCTTTAATTGTATTTTTCAGCCATACTTAGTTTTTTTTTAACAGTGAGAACCACAATGGAAACAAACCCAGGGCTTCATTGTGCTTTTATCCTCGACAGTTTTGTTTTGAAATGTATGGGATGCTTAAATTTTTTGCACAGTTTGTCTAAAATCTGTCAAATAAAAATTTTATTCAATTCACATTAAGAAAAATGCTTGGGGAATTTTAAACAACATGCTTCTTCTTAAAATGTGCCATCAGTTATTTGTTTTCAGACATATTTTTATTTATTTTATTATTATTATTTTTTTTTTTTTATTGCTTTAGTAAAATTAACTGCAGTTCACTTACAAACCTTGCCATTGTAGGTCATGAGACATCTGACAATGTACTCTCCTGAAACGAGAACTTTCCTGTTGATTGCAGTGCGCTCTTTCTGATCCATAATGGCTGAGACCAAATGCCCTATAGCAACGAGAGTAACTTTGTTAATTACTGTGCTCGCTGTTCAATTAACTATGCAATAGAGATCACTGCCAGACCTGCTGCTGATAACAACTATCAGTCATTTGGAATTTATAGAAATTCATTAAAAATGCCGACACCTGAGCAGATTTTCAAATGAACCCGGAGGGATAAACTCATTTCCACCGTTCTTCTGTTTTTTTTTTGTATATCTCAGAGACACCAGTTCCATTCTAATGTCCTCACACACATTTAATCCACATAGCAGGTTGTATGGAAAGATACTATATAATACCCTGACAAAAATAAATAAATAAAATGTTGAATAGACTACAAATGTCTTACTGCCTCACATGGCATCTATAAAAATCAAAAGAATATCTTTATGCTTGACGAAAATACAGATTTGGCTCTTAGTGAAACTTCAGTGTTAGTCTATAATGTGCCCGGTTGATGGCTTCATTGAGCCAATAACCGGAATTCCTGTGTTTTCTGTGGCATTTTTATGTTTCCATGGATACAGAGGACAGACCGTTAAAAAGCAATTATTGAGGAAGAGAGAGTGGAATTCACCCCTTTGTCAAGATTTCATAACAGCTGTAATAACACTGTCCGCCACGCTAATGCGAAACTCCTGAATGAATCTGCCTCACACGCATCCGCTCTGCTTCTCCGAGGACAATATACTGTCCTCTGTATCAAATCAAGGTCCATTATAATTTTTTTTTTTTAAACTCGCTGCCTATTTAAAAAAAGGCATGTATAGTATGCTTTTTGCTTGTCTCAGTCTGTGTTTTGATGTGTACAAACACAGCACATCTAATCGCTGAGAAAACAGGACAGCTTGAGGTATATATCTGATCCTATCATATCAAATGTGTATCTAAACTGAAACAAATGAAGTAGGTAATCTCTTATTTCCATCAGGAAAGCCATTCTTCATATCAACACCTATCCGTTATAAAATCTTTCCAAAACTGTCAATTTCTGAGCAGGGTGAGTGCGCGCAGTATTGACTAATATATACACACTAATATGCACTGAAAAAAATTATTCAAAGATGATTCCTTGGATTTACTATTTTAAGTGGTTCTAAACAATTTATTTGTGTTGAATTTAAACAAACAAATTAAGTTGAACATTATTAAACTTAATTTGTTTGTTTAAATTCAACACAAATAAATTGTTTGCAACAATTCTGCATGCAACACTTTTTTCAGTGACAGACAGACAGACAGATAGATAAAGCATATACATCTATTGCCATCTTAATGCAAGTGCTTTAATGGTCAAATACATCTACATTGGTGTCAGAGCGTGGTGTTTAGTGATTATTCATATTAACCCTGATTTGTGTAATAAACAAGTTGAGAATCAAAAGACATGTGAAAGAGAAACCATATCAAAGCCGCACTATTATTAAAGTGACAGCGCGCAATATTCCTGCTGTCGCCTGTTTTTATTATTGATCAAACAACAAAAGGAGAAAATCCCTCACTGCTCGACTAAAAGACTTTTGTAGCAGAAGTTTTTTTTCTTACAGTGAAGATGCTTATAGCACAGTTTGTTTCATATTTGTATTCTATTGTATTCATTTCCCTTTCCTTTTTTACAGGAAGTAAAATAACTGTATACATACACAATTGAAGTCAGTATTAATAGCCCTCCTGAATTATTAGCGACCCTTTCCCCCCAATTTCTGTTCAATGGAACGATTTATTTTCAACCCATTTTTAAACATAACAGATTTAATAAAATTTTTAATAACTGAATTCTTTTATCTTTGCTGTGATGACAGTACATAATATATACACTAGATTTTTTCAAGATACTAGTATTCAGCTTAAAGTGACATTTAAAGGCTTAATTAATGTAATTAGGCAAGTCATTGCATGACAGTAGTTTCCTCTGCAGACAATCAAAAACATATTGCTTAAGGGGGCTAATAATATTGAGCTATTAAAATAGGTTTTATATTATTTAAACCTGCTTTTATTCTAGCTGAAATAAAACAAATAATCCTTTCTCCAGAAGAAAAAAAAATATTATAGGAAATACAATGAAAAAATTCTCTGTTAAACATCATTTGGGAAATATTTATATATAAAAAATTTACAGGAAGGTGAAAATTGACTTCAACTGATAATCGTTTTGAATAATCATGATTACAAGTATGACCAATATAACCGTGATTATGATTTTCCCATGATCGAGCAGCCCTAGTTTTTGTCCAACACCATGAATTGATATATTAGAAACAGCTTATATTTCTCACAGTGTGACAATGATCACCTCAAGTACACCTCATGTGCTTTATACAGTTTCAAATGCTAATAATGTGAGTATGAATGTAATTTTACCTGACATTTATTGCCATACTACTAAAAGCAGCAGCAGATCTTGAAAATTGTGATTCAGCATGTAATGTACATTTAATAACGCTAAAGAGGGTTAATATGTATTAAATAGATTATAAACCAAACTAGTGAGTGCATATTCTGTGCTTCTGAATGGCTGTATTTACATTTCTGTCAAGTTTCGTCTGGTGCAAACAGCCAAATTGCTTATCACTGCAAATCTAATCATGAAGCATGTTGTTAGGACACGGGATTACAATGTAACATAATGAACAACCTCATGTGGAACTCTGAATCTGCGTCTCATTTCGTAGTCTACCGTCCACCAAAGGTTGCATTATGGTCCAAGATGCATGCTTCAGAGCCTTTCTGAATGAATGAAATATGCGGTTTTCCACCAAGGCAACACGGGTGCTGAAACATAATTGGCTAAACTGGCAATAAGCAGGTTAAAATTACCAAAACATTTTTCAAAGCAGAAAATCTGACTTCAGCATTGTTTTTCAGATAAACAAGTATGTTCACTTGGTACGTTCCTTAAATATCTGCAAAAGCATTATGGTATTTTTATGCTTTAGATGAGTCAAAAACTTACATACAGCACCTTTACGTGTATGCTCGGAAACAAAAATAAATTAAAATGTTCAAAAAACACATACATGCATATATACGTACATAGGGGTGACACTTGAAAACCCATTTGTATCTTTGTATCTTTATTTTTTGTCCAAATAAAGTATATTTATTATATAAAATTGTGTAATACTATTTTTCTCTATTCATTGCACCCTAGGTTTTCCACTTCTTCAGTTCTTCTCTAGACCACACCTGAACGCTGTGAACCCTTCCTCAGAGTGACAGTCACATTAAAATGCCATTAAAGTGTGAAATAGGAACAAGGCGTGAAGGGAGGTTTAACCCCAAGCTACTTTTGAGCACCCTTGGATTATACAGATATACTTTTCTTCCTTGTCCACTTTTTTAACCAGTTGCCTTTGTTCACTTTCCACAAGGCCAATGAAAAAGAAAAACATGTTTGTGTGAGGGGTGGGTTGTGCAATAGTGGGCTGATGAAAGAATGGCAAGGTTAGGGTGTGAGTGCATTAAACGGCCAATGCCTACCTCTATTTTCCAATCAGTCTATTTTCTATGTGTCTTTTAGCAAGCTCACCTCTCACTCCACACATGCATAAGCAATGGGGGATGACACCGCCTTGCACCTGAGCACGCTTTTAAAACACACTCTGTGCATCTGTGGCACATCTACAAAAGGAGCCAGAACAAAGGCGCTGAAACCTGGGATTGTTCCATGATCGCAGCAGCAACAAAAGTGATCGCTCACGCAAGTCACAATAACATGGCCTGTGTGTAGTCTGCCTTCTTTAGCAAAAACTAGTTATTTTATATGGTTTTGACTGCATTTCAGCACTAAAAAGTACTGTTGATTTTGCTAAGGGTCTCAAGCTGTGCTCTTTGGAGGAGGAGCGGTGCATGGACTGAGACCCTGGCTTGTGTCAAGTCAATGAGACTGAACACGTTAAAACTGATGAGAGTGTACTTAGACAGGTTAGGGCTCACCACACGTTTGCTGCCTGGATGCACTAAATAAATCAATAGTATCTGCAGGAATATACAGAAAACACATTTGGCTGGAAGTCATCTGTTTTAACAACTCAACTCAAGTCAGATTTAAACAGAACATGTAATACATGTGCATACACAACCTTTTTAATGTTTTATGATAATCTTATTTTGCTCACAAAGGCTGCATGTATTTCAGAAAAAAATACAGTAACATAGAAAGTGACATTCAATTTTAATGTGAGATTAAATAACTGTTTTAAGTGTAATTGTATTAATTCTTGTGTTTTAAAGGTAAATTTTAAATATGACTAGTATTTATTCATTAATTTTCCTTCGGCTTAGTCACTTTATCCATCAGGGGTTGCCACAGGGGAATGAACCGCCAACTTATCCAGAATAAGTTTTACACAGCGGATGCCCTTACAGATGCAACACAGTACTAGGAAACATTCAAACTCCCTTGCATTATGATTAGTATTCAGTGTTACATGACTCTTCAAATATTCTAGCATTCGTAAACTCATACAACACCATTCAAAAGTACCATTAAACATTTATTTATTTTTATTCATAACAATATGTTGTTAAGATTGTATAAGGGTAAACGTAAACATTTATATTGTAAAGAATAAGATTGCAACTAAAAGCTATTATTTGGAAGTTTTCTTTTTTAATCAAATCATCCTAAAAGTAAAATGCATCACGGTTTCCATAATACTACACTCAAAAAAATAAAAAAATAAAAATAATAATTACTTAAAAAGAATAAATTATATATATATATATATATATATATATATATATATATATATATATATATATATATATATATATATATATATATATATATATATATTTAAATGTTCAAACTATTTATGTAAAAATAACTGAAATAACACAATTATGGAGATTTAACACCATTTAAATTTGTCATGTTACTGTAACTTACTCAATTTGTGTTGTGACCCAATGGAATCCAACAGTTTTTACAATGTATACTTTTTTTTTTTTTAATTCAGAACTGAAAATTTTTATGATCAATTATTTTTGATAAAATAAACACTAATAATGATTAATACAACTAACGAACAAATTAAAAAATCTAACTCTTGAATGAAACAATGCTCTTGAACAATATACATGCTTAAGAAATAAAGAGGATGTCTTTCAAAAAATAAGGATTCCTCTATGTATTTGGATTTATTTTGTAATAAAGTTTACGGCCCTTTGGCCGCCGGAAGAAGGCGGAGAACCGACGGAGCTTTAAAATATTTATTAATAACAATGACGGCAGCTCCTCACGGAGACTGCCGTCTAAACCAAAACAAACGGACGGCAGTCTCCGTCAAACTGAAAGCAAAAGTAAAATATGTCCGGGCCCGGTCCTCTCTCGGCTTCCTCTGCCATCGGTCCTCCTCTTATGGTCCAGAGCTCCTTCCGTGAGATCCGAGGCAGGTGCGGACGGCAGGTGTATCCACTTACGCGGTGGCCTCACCCCGTTCCCACGGCTCTCGGCCACGCCCCCTCGCCACATATTTATTTATTTATTTATTTGTTTATTTATTTATTTTTTCGTTTGTCTGTTTATTTATTTATTTTAAGACTTTTGCTGCTATACTTGTTTACTGATATCTTTGTCTTTGTAATTTTTTGTATGTTTATTAAAACCAATAAACAAAAATAATAATATTAATAATAATAATAATAAATAAAATAATTGATCGTAACAGCAAACCATCCTATTATAGTAATTTCTAAAAGATCACATGACACTGAAGATGGTAAGTACTGAAGTAAATACTGAAGTAATGACCATGAAACTGCATTAATTAAATTTGTGAAAAAAATCTATGTATTCGTTTTCCTTCTGCTTAGTCCCTTTATTCATCAAGATTCGCCACAGCTGAATGAACTGCTAACTTATCCAGCATATGTTTTACACAGCGGATGCTCTTCCAGCTGCAACCCAGTACTGGAAAACACCCATAAACTCCACACAGGAATGTCAACTGAGCCAGCCAGGACTCAAACCAGCGACCTTGCTGTGAGGCTACAGTGCTAACCACTGAAAACCCATGCCGCCCATCTGTTTAACAGCAGTTTCAGCTTTTCATTGATATCACTGGGATAGATTAGAATTCAAAAGTTTTTTTTACTTAACCATTTACATTAAAGCACAGTGAAAGCTGATATCAAACCACTTAAATACCCCCTTCACACCTCAACTACCCAACTATGAAAGTTAAACTGCGTCCATGTCTATGGGGGGATATAAGAATTCTTTCCTAATTAATTCCTCTGCCCCGTGTAACCCTCAGACTATTCGTAATCCAGAAGGGAACATCTTTATTGATCTTGGGAACGCTTGAGTAGACTCCCAATGCTTATCTCAGCATAAAAAGCATCTCTTGTGACGAGCCACGATTTAATTAGATGACAATCACTGTTAACAATGCACTGCAGACATCACAAAATTTGCACATTGGTGCTGGCAGTGATAAATTTCAGCTGCTCGGACAGGGACAATTCACATCCTGGAATTAACTCTTTCCATATGAGCAGAAATTTCAAAGAAGGGCTGCAGTTATTGTTAACTAGAGGGAAAAAAAACCACAATCATTTTCCATACACAATCTGTCAAAGCCTGAGCTGCAATTAAGGTTTACCCATCCGTAGATAACAGACTAAACTCGCTGCACTTTTTTTTTTTTTAAGCAAGCTGCAAATGATGATGGTAGATGGTGATGTTTCATTGTTATAATCACAAAAAGTTGAAAAGAAGCAATTTATTTGAAAGTCATGCAGTTTGGGGTATTATCCACAAGAGGGCAGTGTGTGTGATTTTCTAAATTATGAAAAATAAACACTTTTCTTAAAATGCAAAATATAATTTATAAGAATACTTCATAATTATAGGTAATATTTAAATATTTACGTTCATATAAGTGCACATTATGTAATTCAGCCTGCTAGTATTGCTCTTTTTTTCCATCTATTTAATTGTATTTATTTTTACACTTAATTCATATTTGCTCATGTATTTTTTTATAATAATATTACATATAAAAAGTTGTCAATAATAAAATATATCAAATAACAAAATAGGTCAAGTTTAGGTCAAATAGTGTTGATCATGTGGTAAAAACACCTTTAAGTGAAAATTTAATTGTTTTAATTGCTCTGAATAGTCATAAAGTATACTCGTGTAATTGTTTGAACCCTAACACCCAGACAACAAATGCATGCTTAAAAACAAAAAAATCTAATAATCTGTGATGTCTACTAATTTACAATACAAGTCATAATGTGATATTAAGGAATTATATGCTTGCTCAGAGTAATTCAAAGGGGTCAGTAGAAAAGTTATGCATGTGAAAACAAGTGATAAACATAATACTACTACTACAATCAATAATGAAAAATAAAATAATAATAATAATAATAATAAATAAATAAAACTATTAAATGAAACACATATAAGTGTAGACAAAATAACTAATGCACAAATAATAAGACTGAAATTATCCATAATTAGATTAAGTTTGTGTAGTTTTCTTTTTACTTAATAGCAACTAACTACATTAAATGTCACCAGTAAATAATAATAATTTTACTAAATACTGTTTTCACGTTTCAGTCATATTGTATTTGGGTGTCCATGACATTTAAAAGACCGAAAAGCCCTGTGTTAGATGATGCCACATCTGCAGTCATAAACACCTCCCAACACTTCATATTCATAAACTCATTAGCTCATCTTTCATCCGTAATGATGGGATCTTTTGGCAAAAGCTTTCTCTGACCAAGTGAGTCACATCCTGACCGCGCATTACAAATCCCAGCCCCCAATGGCTGGCACTAAACATGGCACTTTCAAAAAAAAACAAGAAAGAACGAAAGAAAATTGTCGGGCCACGGTACAGTATTTTTTGGAAAGCGGGGCATAGGTGAAGGCCAGGGGCTAATGGCAATGAGGGATTTGTCAGTCATCCTAACATTTAATAATCCCTGGCTCTCCATTTTCTGCTGTTTGTTTATATTAACCTCTGGTTGAACCCACTTTAGAGGCAGCCTCTGTGCCAGAAAGTTCACTGAACATTCAGCATGGAAGCGGAGAACATGTCATCTCGAATCTATTAGCCCACAGGGGAGATTGCAGTCCACACACACACATACACACACAGCACAACTCGCATACACTCTAGGTAAGCTGCAAACCCTCACATTTTCTGTACTGATGGCGCCTGTAACTGAGATTATTGCATGCAATGACCTGATTCTGACCTCCCTTTTTCGCTCATGCTGAATAATCCTATCAAACAATGCAGTACATCTAACTGTTACTGCTTTCGACCGCATTCGGCATCACTGCGAATGAGTTCGCCGATCCTCCTTTCATTGCATTTGTTATTGTAGTCAATTAAATTATGATCACAAAGGTCAATAGGTGGAGAATATCTTTTGAATGTGAAAATAAATATTTGGATTTTGGAGATTGAATGCAACGGATTGCTGTTATTACCCAGACACAAATATTTAAGTAGTGTGTGCTTATCACTTGTAAACAATAGTGGTGCTCTGCTGTAAATGCTGCTTTCATTAACACTGTAGTGAGCGCATAATGCTGAGGACACTTGTCTTGTAGGATTGCTTACTGACCATTGGGTGGTGATAAAGAGAAGACACTTCAGCAGGGACAGGAGAATCTCTTCAGTTGAACACCCTCAAGGTGGGATGGAGGCTGACCCAAGATAAGTGTGAGGTCATCTAAACAGATAACGAAACAAACACCTTATCCTGGCAATAGAAAAATTAGTGTTATTTGCTGTCTGCATCTCAATTGTAAAAACTTGTAAACAATATAATCCCAACAAAGTGGCCTGTGTGACATTTAAATCTTTAACATGACTGTATGTAATATATGTGTGTGTTAAACTGAATAGATGTTTATTAGTCCCTTACAAAGCGTGAATTGACCACACAAAACAAAGGTAACCTCAGAAATTAGGTATTTTATTTTTATCTAGATCTATATCTAGCAAAAAACACATATATTAAGAACTTAAAAATATTATTAATCCTCTAAAAGCCTTTTAGAAGCACGTCTTTAGTGAAATGTTCATTTGTTTTGAATACTACTCGTTACATATGAAAACATGAAACCTTTTTAACAAGGATACGATTTTCAATCTGCATTTAAGTTAATAGTTAAAACACAATTTTACATTTTAGTCAAAATATTAATGGAAAATAGAGAAAACCAGAGTTGTATTATCATCCTAAATTTAAAAAACGTGGTGGCATCACGTTACTGTCTAAAAACACTAACGTTAAGTTAGCACACACCACGTTTGTGATGAAAGTGGTGGACATGTACAATTAGCCTACATAAACATAGAAACAATGCAGTAAATAATACTAATAATGATAACACTGTGCTCTGAACAAAGCGAACGTACCTCATTAACTCTTTTGATAGCTTTATTTTGGAAGATTCTAGTAGTGAGAAACTATTTCACCGCAACAGCTTCTGCATACATCTAAACGTAACGATCCATAGTGGTTCATAATGATTGCTTATTGGCTCTGGAGTCAAAAACTGACCAATTAAAACAATGTGTAGGCGGTCTCATGTCTAATCTGATTTGATATGGATTTGCCTGAAAAGTGGGCATGTTTAAATATCCAGTATATATATCTTAATATTTTTTTTAAATATAAATATTATATTTAAATCAATTTTTTAATGAGGGTACATTTATTTAAATTATTTATTTAAAAATCAGACACACCGAAAGATTTAGATGGGCGGGAGTAGGGACTGAAAACATGTAATTTAGCCAATTGCCGTGTACAAATAAAACACTGGGCGTGGCCTGCGTTGCGCGAGGCGTGGTTGGGCTTCTTCAGCAAAGTTAGTGAGACCAAATTATTTTGTTTATTTATTTTTGTCCGCCAAATTTGATTCATGTGTGTTTGTATTATTTATGTTTACCTTAATAAAGATATCAATTAGAAAACATTTGTATTATATCAAACTTTTACAAACAGCAAGGGAACTGTTTTCACGTATGCAGTGTCCTCACCAGGCAAACAAATGCCCCTGTGCGCGCGCGAGCGTGTATTAGCATTGTGAAAATCTAATAGATAATGATATACACATTATTGCTTCAACAGAAACCAACATGACACCTACTGAAGAAAAAACACTGGATTTGGTCCTTGACAATGAGCAGAGAGGTGGTTACAGCTCTGGTGAAGTAGTGTCTGGACATATTTCTCTCAAACTTTCAAGAGAAACCACAGTCAAAACTATAAAAGTTCTGCTGAAAGGATATGCTCAGGTGAGCTGGATGCATAGGCAGTCCCGCTGTTCAGAAGAGAGAAAATACCTTTCCTTATCCAAGACACTTGTAGGAGCTGCAGGTAGGCCTTCTGCAGTGCATAACATTTTTTTTTTTTTTTTGCACTTTGCATGTATATTTGTGATGGTGAAAGTGTGACATGTTCAATTGGCTTCAAACCTATGAATGTGGTACCGTTTAATTCATTAATGTCTGATTAGGTATCCAGGACTTCATCCTTGATAGTGGCACACATGTAATCCCCTTTGTGCTACAGCTACCTCAGAGGTAAGTAGGGCACGATTGTGAGAATGGGACAGGGGCCAGCATAACTCCATTATGCTGGGTCTCCCACAGTCAATAAGTGGATGCTCTTATTTGCCTGGTGTTAAAGATGTACTGAAACATTATTATTATTATATATTTTTTTCTTTGTTGCGTTTAGTCCTAACACAAAGTTTAAATATTATTTTGAAATCTATATGTGTAAAGAATGTATCCTCTTATTTCTCATATGAACACCAATGACCTTTTTTCTATTGAGGTAAAGTTGGTTTTATATTCCCACATTTGTTCACTAACAACTTGTGACATGCTCCCTATATTGTTTACCGTGGTACTTTGAATATTCGGTCTAAAACCACGTGTAAGCTATGATGACTTGAAAACAACATTAGCTTTATTTAATTGACTGTAGACAATGTTGTACTTTGATAGTCATTGGCTGCTAATATGGTTTTACTCCTTAGAATTTGCAAATAGTATTTTTGTGAAGTTATAATATTAAGGAGAAAGTCTGAATGTGTGAATATAAAACTAACTTTACCTCAATCTTTTTCTTGTCTCCAAGCCCCTTGGTTTCCTCATTTTCTGGAAAACATGGTCGTGTTCACTACATGGTGCAGGCAGTTTTAAAAAGGCCTTTCAATGAGAATCAGTGTGTTTGCAGAGATCTTTGCATCATTAATCACATTGATGTCAATTTGCCAACATTAATAGTAAGTATATCAAAAATGCCCACCCAATTCAAGATATTCAGAAGTGTAGTCCAAATCCACTGTATTTATTAAACAGTAGACAAAAGTACTATCTCTGTGCTGCTGAAATGTGCATTTGATGGACGCTTCCCTTTCATATGAGGCTACAGGAATGGTTTGTAAATGGCAGTGCAGAAACACCACTCATGGCATAAGTCATATGACATTATGGCAGAAACAGTATGTCTAAATTACACATTGCTTTTTAAAAGTCACAAAGTTTCAAACCAAATGCAATTTCTACTCTATCCTACATTATTATTTCAAACATAATTGATGTCTGAATTTCGAGTATTCATGAAACAGTAAGCAGAAAAATACCCAAAAGATCGAGAGGGGTCTGGCTGCAGACTTGGTGCAGTGCAATCTGGGCTGCATCCAATGCTTTTATAATGGGCTCACCTAACCACACCCCTAATCCTACCCGTCACAGTGACATCACTGGCTCCATTTGAGTGCATTGTGTCTGACATTGCATCGCTGCATCCAGATACTGTTGAAAAGATCTACTGCTTCTGGGGTGATTCTAAAGTATACTTACTCACTCATTTTTACAATTCCAATTAACTATGCAATTAACTATTCTGAGATACCACAGAAGAGGCGTTGTGAATGCTACATGACAATTTTAACATTGCGTTTGTAGTACATTTTTTTTTATTTCATTCATACTATGCATTAATTCTATATATAGACTATTTTAATGTGGTCATGTCATTGGCCCATGAACATTTCCTGCTTGATATGAAACTATTTCATTACTGTAACAAGAGGCAATTCAATCAAAACTTAATGTTAAAACAGCTGCCATAACATTATTTATTAATATGTGGCTCTTTTTGGATTCTCGGAAGCTATAAAAATAAAAAATGTAAAACAGAAAATTTGTTGGGGCCATTGTATTTGTTTACATCTCTCAAAATGGTCGATACAGTATAAGTGAGGTCGAATCACATATGACACTTTGCTCAGTCTCAGTCAAGTGGAAAAAATTTAATTACTTATTTTTTATATTATAGTATAAATACTTAGAACATTCATGATCTCTAAATTTGTGTTTGTACAATTATTTTGAACCCCTTTGAGGCAAGGGAAAACTAATATAATGATAATGATATCATAGGTATGGAACATTCTTAAAAACCTCTGCAATAATATACAGTAATTCATCTTGATTTTATTTATAATAAGAATCTTGAGTTTATTTATAATAAGAATGTAGAATTTAAATGGTCAGAATTTCATTTTGTCTTCTGATTCAGAATTTTTCTTACAGTCTCCTGTATCACAAACCTGTAAGAAGATGATCGGGCGTTGGATCTTTGCTTCAGGTCCCATCTCACTGACTGTCAACATAGACCGACAGGGTTATTGCAATGGTAAGAGAAAATCAGTATATTATTAACTAGGTTATTTGTTATTTGTAACTAGGTGAATCAAAATGGTCTGTTGAAAGGTTGTAAGATTTTTAACCCTTTTATAAAAAAAGATGTATGAAGGTTTCCACAAAAATAATATATGAAATAATATAATAATAAGTTATACTTTTGTACTTTACAAATACTTTCTGTATTTTTAATACAACATTTTTCCAAAAATCCTACTGACCTCAAACTTTGGCACCATCACTGCCAAACTTCTGGTTCCAAATTCATAAAACATGTTATCTTACCTTTCAGAGTTACTAAATAGCAGTAAAAATTTTAGCTAATAGTGCATCTCATCTAAAATCGCACACATCCTTACTATATAATATGTGAAAAACAGTAGGTAAGCCGAGTAGTATGTCTGAATTTTTTAAAACATTTACAAGTACTAAAGTTAGTACTGGCACACCGCTTATTTTCAGGATTTTTTGTCCACAATCGGCAAGTAAGGACCGACTCTTAGCCTTAAGATGTTTTGTAAATACCATCCCAGATTCCTAAGAGTTTGTTTCAATATACATATGAATGTTCAAAAAGTATTTCCTTCTGATTTGTTCAACATTTGATATTTTAAATATGTTGCTTTTCATCTTGTCACGCTCTCTTCACTTTTTCTCAAGGAGAATCAATCCCAATCGATGCTCTGATTGAGAACCGCTCCTCTCGCCTGGTTTTGCCAAAAGCAGTGTTATACCAGAAACAGACCTACATGGCCAATGGCAAAACAAAAATCACCAAGCAGGTGGTTTCCAGTGCTAGAGGAAATGTAGTGGCATCAGACTTTTCCAGTAGATGGAATGGAAACGCACTGAAGGTTCCTCCAGTTTCTCCTTCCATCCTGAATTCAGACATCCTGAGGGTGGAATACTTCCTTTCAGTGAGTAATCAATTTTAGAGGAACTGAGTATAACATTTTGACTTAAAAACAATTCAATCAATGTTTAATATATTGCTGATTTGTATAGCAAATGCTTCCAATAATTTTTAAATACATAAAAAGTTAGTTTACTTTAAACCATTTAAATAAATGTTGTGGTTGTGCCTCACCTGCAAAAAAAAAAAAAAAAATAATAATAATAATAATAATATATATATATATATATATATATATATATATATATATATATATATATATATATATATATATATATATGCACTGCAGTTCACAGAAATAGCTGTTACTGATAAGTAAGGGACTAAGCCGAAGGAAATTGAATGGATGTATGATATTTCATCAACGTAAAAACATGTGAGTCAAGGTATATAAAGCAAGAATCAAAATTTTAAAGAAAGCCAAAAACCTGTGACTTCCGTAATATTTGTTTTTCCAACTTTAGAAGTCACAGGTTTTTAACATTCTTCAAATCATCTTATTTTTTGTTCAGCAGGTGAAAGAAACTCATAAAGGTTTACAGTATAACTACTTAAGGGTGAGTAAATAGAGTAAATTTGCATGTTTGTTCCTATTAGTATAATAATTGTCTTACATTTTAGCATTACAGTGAAAAATTTATTGTAACTGGGCCCAGCCATGATCGTGCAAACATAGGCACATGCACACACTGTAAAAAATTCTTGCTCACCTAATTTTTTTGTTGAATCAAATGAACTTTGTCATCTCAACTTACATCAACCAAACTAACTAAAAAAGTTAATACTTAATACATTTAGTTGGAACCTTATTGACTTATTAAAATACTTTCAATCAATTTAAAAATATTTGTTGTCTTGGCTTTTTGTCATTAAGTTTTTGACAGTGTAGAACAGGGGTGGGCAAACTCGGTCCTGGAGGGCCGGTGTCCTGCACTTTTTAGCTCCAACCCTAATCAAACACACCTGCTTATAGATTTCTTGTGATCTTAAAGACATTGATTAGCATGTTCAGGTGTGTTTGACTAGTGTTGGAACAAAACTCTGCAGGGACACCGGCCCTCGAGGATCAAGTTTGCTCATCCCTGGTGTAGAATGTCTATGAATAAATCTAGCCCTGGTTATACAGTAGTAAAATTTTGATCTTACTTCCTTACTCCCAGGGCCGATTATATCAAAGTTGATATTTAGCCACACAATGTTGGTGTTCCGTAACATCTCATTTTTACAAGGTAGGTTGTTAGCCCAATGCTCAACCCCTAACCTGGAGGACCAGGACTTACACGCATACATTACATTCCGGATAATTAATTCATTTTCTTTTTGGCTTAGTCCCGAAGTATTATATATCAATCTGGGGCCAACTTAACCAGCATATGCTTTACGCAGGGGATGGACATCCCTGGGGAACACCCATATACTCTTATTCACACACACACACACACTATGGACAATTAGCTTACCCAATTTAGCTTGGCCACTTGAACATAAGGAGAACATCCAAACTCCACACAGATGCCAACTGACGTAGCTGGGGCTTGAACCAGCGACCTTCTTGCTTTGAGGTGGCAGTGCTACCCACTGTGCCACTCAAAATGTTGATTTACTACTTTAAATGACAACTATCAAAATAAAATCATTACGTTCAACCTCTTCTTGTTAACACACACTTAATAAACACCCTTGTTTGAGTGGTTGCATGTTTCTTTTGTTTCTCTGCTTCAGGTTATTGTTGAGATACCAGGTTCCAAAAATCTGGAGGTGCAGCTTCCAGTGGTGATTTGTACCAATATTCTTGGCAACAGGTTTGAAATGAGCAGTCGTTCTACTATGGGTTTGCTATACCCCACATTTACTCTACCAGATGTAGCTGAAGGTACACTGTGAATAGATGGACATAAATTGGTCATTAAGGTAAATGTATGTGCTGTATGAACTTTGTCTAATTATCATTTCATTATAAAGCCCCTCCCAGCTATGCAGAGGTAATGTCAGGAGAACGATATGAGGAGCAAAGAACTTTAACCTGTCAGTCACATCCAGACTGGTTGTTGGATGGTCCAGGATTCAGCTGCATTCGTCATTTCCACGTCCAGCCTCCTCCATCTTATTCAGAGGTCAGTTGTTTCTTCGTCATTACAATGTTCCTGGTAGACTTAAAACAGTACATTATTTTTACATTGCAGATTTACCCAAATGAACACTGAGATTTTTGTCAAAGATGCTTTTGGTGGAGAAGAGTAAGGATCACCATTGTGCCTTTCAATCGTGCTATCGTTCCTTTTTCTTCTCTGGAGTGTTTCTAGATTATGGACAGCATATCATTGAAATGTTTCTTCCTCTGTTTGATCATGAGCTCTTTTCAAAGTTCTGAAAGTTGTAGCCTCGCATAGCCAGGCTTTTTTGACAGGTTTTATAATGTAAACTTTTTTTCAGTCTCCTATTTTGACAACTATTTGACAACTCTTCCAAATAGTTGGCTGGTTGATGGAGAGAATAAACTGTAATGTGAACCAAACGTAATGCCATCTGGAGTCTGACAGTGAAAAAAAATAATATCAACATACCGGGAATGTTCAATTATTTAGTATAAATGCTCTAAGTTTATTTTGAGGTGTTGCTTTTTGGTTCAGGTTGAAATGCACAACTGAAATGTTGGTGTCTAGTTTGTGTCGATTGTGTCAGTGTCACTAAAAAGTTTTGAATGCTGGAAAACAAGTTTAGTGGAGTTTACTGATTTGTCACATCATTAAAACTAAATAAAACCATGTATTTGTGTACAACTGGAGTAATTTCCTTTTATTTTTATGGAAATTGTCTCATTACTCTCTAGGAATCAACAACTTATATACTGTATGTTTAAATAGCACTTGGTTATTTGAAAAACAATCCAAAAATGAAGGACAATAGGGTTGTTTTCAACATACATTCAATCCTTTCATAAATCCATATATTTTAACACATGAATAGATAATCAACCCTTATTCAGATTTATTCATACTGGAAGAGAATGTTAAAATTAACATTAGCAAATTTAATTAATCAGTTTCAGAAAAAGTAAACAAAGTGTGTCCTTTACCAAATTTCACACAGTTTAAACATGTATATTTAATTTTTGTTGTTTTATATTTTATTCTAAATGTACACAAAAGTCTATCTATAAATAATACTGTTTATTTCTAGAATGTTCAGCTCCATCTTTAACACTTAAAGACAAAATTTCACTGTTATTGTATGTTTTAAATGTATTTTAAACTTTGAACTGTCAGTCGAAGAAAAAATGTTACCTGAAATCCAAGTCGACAACAGAAATTTTAACAATGATTGTTTAAATGACAATTTTGCTTAGCTTTTTACATAAGTTTTACAAAAAGGGTGCAGTTCTCTAACTGCTCAAAAGCAAATAAAAACATCCACCTTTGCTTTTTACATCAGTTTTACAAAAAGGGTGCAGTTCTCTAACTGCTCAAAAGCAAATAAAAACATCCACATTAATAATTCTAATACACTTTACTTATAACTTTAAAAATACATGCTGACATTTTCATAAATGCTGCAAGAAAATAAGAATAAATAAGATTAAAACCTACCTGACAGATTATGTATACTTGCTGTGTCTCAGTAGTCCTATAAAGTGTATTATTGGACCGGCGGAGCCGCCTGAACTCTCAATGCCCTGAACCCAAAGAGATATCTCGGGTGAGATTTTATCCAAGTGTGAATGTACAATATTTATAAGAAGTCTGAATTATTTAACATGAGGCCGTCACACAGCCAGCTGTTACCTTTTGAAATGCTTTACTGATACAAAAAAGAGAAGTCTAAAATGAAAGACTGTAACCTATATGTTAACACAACATAAGCCTCTATGCAACAGCAATATTTACTTACCTCTCACTTCAAGAAAACATATGTAACTTTTCATTAGAAGATAATCAGAGTGTGGATGACATTTCTTTTAGGTTCAATGGAGATTTAGTATGATCTTTCACTTTTATCTTCTATCAGCTTGTATATTCAAGCATTAGATTAAGACAAGTTGCATCAGTTACAGCAAATCTTTGTTCAAGGCTTAACGTAAATAGATCATCTATTGTACTGCTCAGTGTTTGGTCAATGTTATATCTTTTTTCTCAAGTATCCAGTGCGGTCAACAAAAGGCCCTTTTCATTCAGTTCAGTCATGTGTATCTCAATGACGTTTCTGTGAATCTGCTTCTGCAGGTGTAACTTGCTTATAAATGTAGCTTAAATAAGTTTAATTTCACTTGATACTTGATCTATCCTTTATTGATCTAAAAGTCATGAAATCCTGCAATATTTTTTGATATTTGATGCTGAGTTAATTTCAGCTTTAACAGTAGAAATTTGAAACAAGACTTTAATCTTGGAGGCGGGTTGAGTCAATATAATATCTTGTGGCAAAGATCTTTTTTATTTTCTTCTTTCTTTTTTGGAAATATGAACCCCAGCTGTAATGTCACCTTCAATAAGTCAAGTTTCTTATTTACCGTTGATCTTTATTAGATCACAGGCTGTGCAGAATGAGTCAGTATTTTAATGACATATGCTGAAGGGACATAGCATCTGCGGCATCTCATGTTCAACAAAATTTATAACCCACATGTGCTGCTGCAAGTAAGATGCCAGTCCGTTTGTGCAACACCATGTTGAGTATAACATGCTCATCGGCTTATAAGTAGGCCCACACGGAATCTGCGTGCGCAGAATTTTGCAGATTTTTAGCCCAGCATTGACTCTGTTTTACTTGTGTAAATGTGTGAAAATTTATATTTATTCAGTTTTTTAATGAATTTCAGTAATATTATTGACTAACATGAAAATATTCATTCAATTTATTTACGATACATTGTGCAAAGTAAAACTTTTCAGTCTTTTAGTAGAGATTATATGAGAGACTTGCTTTATTTACCAAATGAAGTGGATCTAATTGGATTTCCATTGCAAACATTAAATAAAAGTTAAAAGATGTAGTTTTTCTATCATTTGTTATTTTTTTTTGTTATAATACTCCTAAAAACATTCTGCATAAATCCGCAGAATTTTAACAAAATTCTGCGCAGAAATAGCAAAAAAATGTCCGCAGATTTCGTCTGGCCCTACTTATAAGCAAGTGAATGAAGGAGATGAAGCACCAGGTTTTGCAAATTTAAGGTTTAGTGATCTCAATCTTGAAAATTGTATCACATATAAACCAATAGAGTGCATTAGTCAGATTCTGGAAGTAAAATGACATGGATTTTTACAATATAAAACATATTCAAATAGCCTTTGCAAGCCCTGCATTTGGTGGTAATCCTCTCCAAACTCAAACCCCACAAGCACTGGTCCTAGGGTGTAGATCCACCAAGTTCCCATTACAAGGTCCCCTTAAGGCAAGTCATTTCACTTGGCAACCGTCTTTGAAATTAGTCATTGCAGCGGCTATTTCTTTGAATTAGGAATCATCAAATTTCCCAAACCATTATTTTACAAAATATACATTTTGGAATGAGCAATGAATTTTGACAATAACTCTTTTGAAGTGGCCTATTTTAGATAAGAAAAGGTCATAGTTTGGTTTCAGTTGTCCACAAGAACAGCAGCATGAGTAAGAAACGAAACGTCCACCGTAACTTATCTAGACAGTGTTGAAGTAACAAACAAATGCAGCCATGGGACAACTCAAACCTTTTATACTGTTTAGATGTTGCCTTTTGACTTGCCTTTATGTAAACGAAGTTGCTCCTTGGCTGTTGACCCAGCTGTTCTTTCTATCTCCCTATGTTAAAGCAGTTTTAACACCAATACATCATTGATGAATTGGTTCAAAACAGTATGAAAGGTTTGATTTTAAGCATGTTCGAGGTTCATTCTGACTCCGGTGAACCCAAGGTACTGCCGTGTATTTTGAGACTGCTATATGCTGAATAAACATTTTTATTAAGATTTTCTTCGTCATAATTTTTTCTTACAATATGCTCCCACTGAGCAGCCAAATAAGGAGAAAGAACCAAATCTCCTACCACAGCCATGCTGATGACACTCAAATCTACTTCGCCTTACTGCCTAATGACTTCCACTCTATTGACACTGTCTGCCTATGCATTGATGACATTACCAGTTGGATGAAAGTCATTGCATTTGGGAACAGAAATTAGGTTCTCTTGGTGAATGAGTGCTTTGGCCTTAAGGGTGAAACAACAAAAAATACAATCAAGAATCTGGGTGTGATTCTGCAGTAAGATATGAGTTTCAGTAGTCATGTCAAGCAGTAAGTAAATCAGCATATTCATTCATTAATTTTTTTTT